>NC_050575.1:75716134-75838634 GCF_011100635.1 Trichosurus vulpecula | reverse complement strand
CTCCAAGGAAAGCCAAGAGACTTTCTTCCATTGGCCTCTAATTTTCTTATATCATTTGGTTCCATTTATAAAGAGGATAGTAATATTAATAAGTATCAATCAATGAACAAACATTTATTAATCTTCTGCAATGTGCCAGGCACTGCGCTAAGCACTTGGGATACAGAAAGAGGCAAAAAAATAGTCCTTACCCTCAAAGAGCTTGCAATGTAATGGGAGATAACATACAAATATATATACATATATATAATATATATATAAATTCAAATTATATACAAATTAAATGGAAAATAATTAGCAGAGAGAAGGTACTAGAACTCAGAGGAGTTGGATAAGGCTGCCAATAAAAAAAATGGGAATTTATTTAGGACTTAAAATGAAGTTAGCAAGGAGGTAAAAACAGAGATGAGGTAGTAGATCCTTCCAGGCATACGAGACAGATAGAGAAAATGCCTATAATTGAGAGATGGAGCATCTTGTTCATCAAACAGCCAGGAGTCCATTGTCTCTGGACTGAAGAATGCATGACAGAGAGTAAGGTGTAAGAAGACTGGAAAGGTAAGAAGGAGCTATGAAGGGCTTTAAATGCCTAACGGAGTATTTCATATTGTAACCTGGAGGTTTATGGAGCCACCAGAATTTATTGAGTTTGAAAGTAACATGGTCAGAGCCACACTTTAGGAAAATTACTGAAGTGGGTGACTGGAGAATGGTTTGGAATGGGGGAAAACTGGAGGCAGGCAGACCTACCAGAAGACTACTACAATAGTCCAGGTGTGAGGTGATGAGTGCCTGTACTAGAGTGGTAACTGTTAGAGCAGAGAAGGGAATATATCCAAAAGTTGCTTCAAAGGTGAAATTGATAAGTCTTTTCAACAGTTTGGATATGGTGGGTGAGATTTACTTAGCAGACTAAGATGACTCCTAGTTTGTGAGCCTGAGGGACTGGGAGGATGGCATTGCCCTTTCCAGTAATACAGAAGATGGCTTCATTAGATGGAAAGATAATGTGCTCTGTTTTGTACATGTTGAGTTTAGGGTCTACCAAACATCTAGTCTGAGATGCCTGAAAAGCATTTAGAATTAGGAGAGCAAAAGACAACAGAAAGTTTGGGGCAGGATAGATTTGAAAATCATCAGCATAGAAATGGGAATTAAGTCCAGAAAAGTTGATGAGATCACCAAGTGAAGTATTATAGAAGGAGAAGAAAAGAGGGCCCAGGATAGAACTGTGAGGGAAGCTTACATTTAAGGATACTACTACTAGTTATACTAGCTAGCTTATGATGTTTTAAGATTTTCATAGCACTATACAAATATCTTCTCACAATAACTCTGGGAAGTAGGTGATATGTTTTTATTTTTGTCATCCCCCCCCCCATTTTGCCATTAAAGAAATTGAGATAGACAACAGTTAAATGTCTTGCCCATGGTTCCACAGCTGGTAAATCACTGAGACAGCAATCAAACTCAAATTTTCCTCAATCCAGTGTTCTTTCTATAGTGTCACCCAACTGGCTTATTGATCATTGGACCAATTACTTAGCTATACAATGTAAAGTAATATGATACTAGGTATTAAATATGACGTGGAGTGATCCGAGGAAGTTTCATGGAAGGAGGTAGAACTAAAAAATGATCTTTGGATAATCCTTATTTATTATTCAACATAAATAGTTGAGAAAAACAGAACGTTTCAGGACAGAATAGCAACAGCAAGTAGCAATAAGAGAAGAAAAAGAAATTGAAGGAATTAGAATAGGAAAAGAAGAAACTAAATTATCACTTTTTTCAGATGATATGATGATTTATCTAGAGAATCCTAGAGAATCAAGTAAAAAACTACTTGAAATAATAAACAACTTTAGCAAAGTTGCAGGATATAAAATAAACCCACATAAATCCTCAGCTATTCCTATACATTACTGACAAAGCCCAACAGCAAGAGATAGAAAGAGAAATTCCATTCAAAGTTACTGAAGGCACTATAAAATATTTGGGAGTCTATTTGCCAAGACAAACCCAGGGCCTATATCAACATAACTATGAAACACTTTTCACGTGAATAAAATCAGATCTAAATAAATGGAAAAATATCAGTTGCTCATGGTTAGGCCAAGCCAATATAATAAAAATGTCAATTTTACCTAAATTAATCTATCTATTCAGTGCCATACCAATCGAACTACCAAAAAAATATTTTACTGAGCTGGACAAAATAATAACAAAATTCATCTGGAAAAACAAGAGGTCTAGAATATCTAGGGTATTAATGGAAAGACATGCTAGAGAAGGTGGCTTAGCCATACCAGATATTAAACTGTACTACAGAGCAGCAGTCATCAAAACTGCCTGGTATTGGTTAAGAAACAGGGGTGTGGATCAATGGAATAGGATAGGTACACAAGTATGAGAAATCAACAAGTTTAGCAATCTACTCTTTGATAAACCCAAAGAGGCCAGCTTCTGGGCTAATAATTCACTATTTCACAAAAACTGTTGGGAAAATTGGAAAATGGTAGGGCAAAAACTGGGCATAGACCAATATCTTACACCATATACCAAAATAAAGTGAAAATAGGTTCATGATTTAGGAGTAAAAGCTGATACTATAAGTAATTTGGGAAAGCAAGGAATAGTTTACTTATCAGATTTATGGAAAAGTAAAGAATTCATGACCCAACAAGAGATAGAGAGCATTACAAAATGCAAAATGGATAATTTTGATTATGTCAAATTGAAATGTTTTTGTACAAAAAAAAGCCAATGCAACAAGAATTAGGAGGGAAGCAGAAAATTGGGAGAAAATCTTTGCAACTAGTATCTCTGATAAAGGCCTCATTTCTAAAATATACAGGGAACTGAGCCAAATATATAGGAATACAAGCCATTCCCCAATTGAGAAATGGTCAAAGGATATGAACAGGCAATTTTCAGAGGAAGAAATTAAAGCTATCTATAGGCATATGAAAAAAATGCTCTGGATCACTACTGATTAGAGAAATGCAAATCAAAACAACTCTTAGATACCACATCTCTCCTGTCAGATTGGCTAAAATAACAAAACAAGAAAATGATAAATGCTGGAAAGGATGTGGGGAAATTGGAAAATTGTTGCATTGCTGGTGGAGTTGTGAGCTGATCCACCCATTTTGGAGAGCAGTTTGGAACTATGCCCAAAGGACTATAGAAATGTTCATACCCTTTGACCCAGCAATACCACTTCTAGGGTTGTATCCCAAAGAAATCACACAAGTGGGAAAAGGACCCATATGTACAAGGATATTTATAGCGGCTCTTTTAGTGGTAGCCTAGAATTGGAAATCAAAGGGATGCCCATCAATTGGGGAATGGCTGAACAAGCTGTGGGATATGAAGGTGATGGAATACTATTGTGCCATAAGAAATGGGGATGATGCAGACTTCGTAACAACCTGGAAAAACCTACACGACATAATGCTGAGTGAGCGAAGCAGAGCCAGGAGAATGTTGTGCACAGCCACAGATATATGGATTCTGTGAGGACCAACCCTGACATACTTCACTCTTCTCAGCAACCTAAGGTGCAAGGACAACTCCAGGGGACTCACGATGGAGAATGCTATCTTCATCCAGAGAAAGAACTGTGACGTTTGAATACAGATTGAGGCGCACTACATGCTTGCCTTTTTTTGCTTCTCTTTTGTTTTTGTTTTTGGGTTGTTTTTTTTTTTGGTTCTGTTTCTTCTTTCTCATGATTCATTCCATTGGTCATAATTCTTCTCCACAACTTGACTAGTGTATAAATTAATTCAATGCGAAGTTATACATGATAGTTATATGAGATTCCATGCCGTCTTGGGGAGGGAGGGGGGAGGGAGGGGAGAAAATCTGGAACTCAAAATTATGTAGAACCGTGTGTGGCAAACTAAAAATAAATAAATAAATTAAAAAAAAAGAATAGCAACAGCAAGCATCAGAGAAAGACCAAGACTTGTGAGTAAATCTGTATGACTGGAAAAGATGGTGCTTGGATGACCATGTATAATTAACATTGTGTGTCATTGTTTTATTCATTTTTAAAACTCTTTTCACTGCTTTGACAGTTTCCTCTCCCTACATAAAACAAGTCTCAGTTGTCTGAGCATTTATACTAAGGGCATAGATTGACTCTTTTTTCACTTCAAAAATCACAGAATTTGATTATTTCCTTTTCAAAACTTTCCAGAGGTAAGAGTCCATAGATATGGAATATTACATTTAAAATCAGATTGTTTTCTTTGTTGATTGGTCTTAACAATTTTTTTTCTCTTCTACCTGTCTTTTTCTTTACTTTTAAAAATACTGTACTAATAAGAGATGACTTTCAGGTTGGGGGAGGCAGAAGTATACAGGAGTAAATTTAGCAATATAAAAATATCAATAAATATATATTTTTTAAATTTGTGGATGTAATTAGAAAAACCCAAACAAACATTTTTGTTATACATTTTATATTTTCCAAGGAGATTTTCATTTCAGTTACACAATATCCTCACAGTAGCCAGGAGATAATAAAAGACATTATCCAGTAAAGTACAAAATTAAAAAGAAATAAAAGTAAAATATGAATATAATTGAAAAATGAGAATTTCCACAATTCTCCACTTTCATTTGAAAATACCAGGTACAGTTCCATTCTCTAGCTCATTATTTTCATGCATCCTAAAAATTAGCCTCCTAAAACCCTTGCTCTGAAGCATTCAAAATAAGTAACTATTCAAATGAAAAGGATTTATAAAAATCATTACTCTTGGAATCACATTTGTTCTAATTTTGATCTAATAAAACACAACAAATGTATTACTTTAGTGGTGAGTTTTCCATCTTGTCAAAGCAAGTTGTTTGTACCGGTAATAAATCAATAGCTTATGTCATGCCTCTTTGGGATAGGTTTTATATACATTGTAATTTTGCTTTACCATCCTTTAGTACAGGCTATTTTTTTAAAAGAAGAAATGTTACTGGGTATGTTTGTTCAAATATGTAAATCTATAAGCATCACTTATTGCTCCATGCTTTGTCACAATTTGATTGATATAGGAATTTATTTAATGTATTGTGGATCATCAGTGAATCAAAATCTACATATTTTCAGATGTTAGTATATCCTTGACTCTATTTTGCCTTTATCTGTGGCCTTTGATTAAGGAAATGCAATGACAGTGTTCTTGGGAACTAACCCTAATTCCTGCATCCACTTTGCAAAGGAAGCATAGTAATTTTACTATCTTACCAGTTTAAAGGAGTCAAAAACACATTCATTAGACCTGTATTTGATGGAGAGTCCTTTTTATTTAGTCCTTCAAAACATAACTTCTACAGTCAGGGCAGTGGGATAATAAGCTTACCCCAGAACGACTTGATTGCAATTGGAAATTTGTATATCCCTTTCATTGATCCTATACTACTCATTATCACAAAAGATCATTTTTTTGTTTTCCCCCCAACATCAATATTCTCTTATTGGTGTCATTAAAAAAGTGTTATGATCTAAGCAAAGTCAAAATTTTAGTAAACTTAAGGAGGAAGAAAAACATGATTGATATAACCAGGCTGCAACATACCATCAGTCATCACTTAATGCACATGGTATGCACCACAAAGGACATTTCCAAGTTCATGTATGATTAAAGGTGGGTGGAGGGTCCCATAGCCAGAGCCAGAAATAAAGATATCATAAATGTTTCACTGGTATTTTTGAAATGTTAAAAGACATAGATGGATGTCTCCAACAACTTAATTAGATACCATAAGGGGTATCTATGGAAGAACTTTGGCAAACATCACAGGAGAAGAGGATTGGATTGTAATATATCCCAGTGGAAAGGGTAAACACATTTTGCCTCCTCCAATGTAATTTTCATATTGCCACCATAATAACCTTTATTATATAAATCTATGTTTATGTCACTCTTTTGTTTGAAAAATCTTCATTGGCTCCCTTAAGGCTTTCTAAGGCAAGGAGTTCAAACTATCTTGTTTGATGTTCAGTCCCTTCTTAAAATTGGTGTCAGCCTTTTATTAATCCCATTCTTCCTCTCTTTGTTCAATACGTCCCTATCATTTAAAAGGTAGCTTAAATGCCACCTACTTTGAAGAATTTCCCTTAACCCCCTAGTTGGTGATGACCTTTCCCTCTGGACTTATATTACTTTTTGTTTTAACTCTTCAATTTACTCATCAGATAATATGTTATAGACATTTCTGTTTATGTCTTATTTCCTAATATATTGTAAACTGCTTGAGAGCAGGCATTGTTTCTTAACTCACCTTTATTCTCCCCAATACCTAGCACCAGGGTTTAATAAATGAGTATTAGATCACATTTAATTACACTGAATTGTTTTGTATCAATGAGAGCACAGTCCAACTAAATGAAAGTGTATTTTTTTTAAAATGCCACCAGTCATAAAGTGAGGACATAAGTTTCTTGGTGTAACACAACAAATATTTCTGAATGGCAAATAATGTAAAATTCTCATGGGAAATTATTTCTTGAATAAGGACAAGTATTTTTGAAACCTAACATAGCACCATTTAATACCTCACAGCATCATTTAACTATTTTATCAATGATGATAACATTCCTTGTGCCATTTTAGTCACCAAACAAATATTCTTAACTACAGAGAATCCACTTTAATATTGCAACCCAGCAAGCAGTCAATGATCTTGAAGCCATTCCTTTTGGAAAATGTAGGCTTTCTACTCTGAACAGTGTAACTTCAAAGTCACAACAAATAGGCAAAAATAAAAAAGAGGCAGTGAATAATTATTTCTTAGGCTGGTTAAATATAAAAGGAAAGAGTTTAATATGTTACAAAGGAATAATCTCTAAGATTGAAAAAAGTCCCAAAAAGGAGGGTCAAAAACAGCTACTTAGGGAAGTTCATGTTGCATCCCTGTTAAACCCTCAGCCTGTATTTCTGTAGATGATGTTTGGGTTACCACAGCCAAAGAACTCATCACAAAGTGGCCTATTTTTGGTTATGAGATGCCCTGTGTGTTCCTGGGACCTTGGTTTTACCCTATATAGCATAATAGAAGTCCACAGGACTCCCATTTTATTTGCATAACCTTTGAGAATCTAGGGTAACCTCTATAGCATAATGAAGCACCTGTTAAGAAATTTGTGGAAGACTTCTATGGGGTTTGGTTAGGAGGGGGTTCACACCAATTTTAAAAAGATGATTAAAAATATTGATTTTTATTTCATCTTTCCTGCTTAAACTTATGATTCTCTTCTTGAAAAAAACCATAGTTTTTTCCTGACTTTGAATAGTGTTATTTTCTGATAAAAACCTGTATTTTGTTTTCAACCCACTCTATTATCTACTAAAGTTATATCAATGATAATCAATATTCATAATGATGAACCTCATCAAGTAGTGAGTTCCCTCTCATTAGAAATCTTCTAGATATGCTCAAAGAAACTGGATGACCAATTTTCTGGGGTACTGTATGAATGGATTACTAGGTAGCCCTCTAATCTCTCTTCTTTTAATCTGATCAAAATGACCTAAAGTACCTAAGAAATTATTTTTAAAGGATTAAATTATCTTCTGTGCAAGTTAGTACATTTTATCATATTCTACTTTAATGAATATTACTAACCACTATATGGTTCATGTATTAAATGGGGGGGGGAGTCCAGTACATCCCCAAACTTTAGAGATTAATGTCAAAGAACAGCTAACACTCTTTCTTCCACACAATATGCCTTGGTATCATTGTCTGGGACAGAATACTAGACTGGATAGATCATTGGTCTGAACCAGTCTAGAAATTCTTATGTTCTTATATTATAAAATGGAAGGAAATGTGAATTTAAAAAAAGAATTAGCTATAATAGTGCTTAACACTATTTGAAGATAGAAATCTGGAGTCTGAATGAAACCAAATTGCTAATAACCATCCTTTCTTTCATATTTCTTGATGCTAAATTTCCCCAACTGTAATTTCTAAAGCAGAACTTATGAATAGTAATGAAATAGATTAATAGTAAAGCATCAATTTAGATATGCCAACTGAATTTACTTTCTTGAAAAGGTCCATTCTTTGCAGTGCCCATGATATGTAATGATATATATTTATAATTACTGATACATAACAAGCAGCAAGGAATCTAAAAGAAGGATTTTCCATGGGTTTTAGTTACAAAAGTCCACTCTGATCTTTGGTACTCAAAGATTTGATTTTCATTTACTTGCAGCAGAAATGCTTAGTATCACGACATCTTTACTATTTTACTCTGAACTAGTACTTCAACTGAAAGCAAAGATTCTGACGGGCTGAAGCAGTTATTGAAAGATATCCACACCTATGTACTTCAAGAATGAGGAATCTTTGCCTTCCCCCCAGATTATATGAGCAAGGAATCTTAATAGCTGAAACATTGTCTAGGCTGTATTGAGCAGTTAGACAGCATGACAGTCAGTCAGTCAATAAGCATTTATCAAACACCCACGATTTTCCAAGCTGAGATATATAGAAAGGCAAGAACAGTCACTACTTTCAGGGAAATTGCATTCCAATGGGGAAAATAACATGTGAATATCTAAGAACTTACAAGATATATAAAATAGGTTGAAAATTACTCATAGAGGAAGGTGTTAGCAGATGGGAGTCATAAGGGGGAGTTGGGTAGAAAGGAAAAGATTACTGCAGAAGGTGGAATTAAAACTGAGTCATGAAGGAAGCCAGAGAAGCAATGATGTGAAGGTGTTGGGCCAAAGCATTCCATATACAGGTAAAAGTCAATGGAGAAGGGAAATGAAACATCATATTTAAGGAACAGCAGGGAAGCCAGTGTAGCTGGATCATAGAATTGGGGTAGGCATGGGGAGTAAATAATCATAAAATAAAAAGGTAAGAAGTTTTAAATGTCAGACAAAAATTTACATATGATCCTCTTGGGATAGGGTTGGTGTTTGGGGTAGGATGTTCTGATAGACTAGAACTAAATGAATGAATTAGTCTGATATACTAATGAATGTTCATGAAGGCTAATATGGTTATTGGCACTTCTGTCTACTGGGTTCTTGCCCATGCAAAAAAAAGCCTGACCCTGAGTGTTTTGAACCATCTCATTTGGAGTGTGTAAATCTAGCCAATGTTATTGTTTGTCTTTTGTTTTTGAAGAGGACCAATCATAACTGTTACTGAATTAGAGAATGTATACCCAATGTATGTGAAGACATCCCCTGGTGAAATGAGTGGATAAGAAAAATTTTCTCCAACAGCCATGTTTATCAGTAAAGCAAGTGTCACAATATTGATGATGACCATGAATACGCCTGTATAGTTCTCTATTGTAGAATATAAGAGACTCTCCATATAGAACATAGAAGTAAAACATTTATTTAGACACCTGAGGATCAAATCCCAAAACCAATAACTCCAACATAGCAGCAATTATATCACAAAACCAATAATTCCACTTCATTATAACAGCAAAGAACTTAAAACACAATATCACAGCCATCCCATAACCTTCCCTTCTGCTGGGTCCTTCCCATAAACACTCACTGACAAATCCTAGCTGTCTGCTTGCCTTCATCCTCTCCTCCAAGTTCTGAGAGAGAGCTTAAGGAATACCCTCAGTTTGTATATACCCTTTTTAGAGCCTGAGGGCTTCACAACCCTCTTGACATAATTAGCAAAAGGATGTGGGCCTTCCTACAAACAAGCCCCCCCTAATCAAGCTTCCCTTAACTAGCTCCACCTGAGACCTATTAATGGGACTAATGGGCAGGGAAGACCTTTAATCACATTAACACCACACCATGAAGGCAGCTAAATTAGGCACTGTGGAGTATTTAGAGCTTGATCAGACATGGAAGACATCAAGGTCATCCACTGCATCCCAGGCCATCATGGGTCATCTTAACTTTTATCTTGCCACTGGACTTCAATAACTCTGGAAGAGAGAGTAAGGCTGTTGAATGACTCTGTGCAACTCTGCCTCTCTTAAATACAATTCATGGACTAATCCAGACATCACCTCATGATTTCATTGGTCCTCTCCAAAAATGAAGGATGAACAATAATTGCATTTATATAACATAACTTTCTAGTTATTCTCCAATTTGTGGGTACCCTCTCAAATTCACATTTTTGCCACCTCCAAAAGAAGCAAAAACATTGTTCTGTATCCCAGACTGTTTTGTTTAGGAATAACCCCTCCTGTAATCTTTCCTCCATCTAATTTTCCCTTCCTCCTTCTCCCTTGTTCCTACCATATGATAGTTATTTATGGTGGGATTCTTTTTTTATTTGCTCATTTTTCCAGCCCACATCCTGACATCAGATTTGACATCAGGGGATAAGCTCTGTGACACTACTGTGGAGAAAGACTGAACTAATTCTCTTGCTGCTTTCTTGGGGTTTTGTGTTTTGTGTTGCTCTAGGATCCAAGGGACAGGCTGGGGATGCAAAAGCTTTCAGAACTCCCAGAGTGATATGATACAAGTTAAAATCTGATTGTTGTCCCTTTATTTTGAGCTCTGAAAGTTCCTGACTTGGGTTTGGGTGTAAGGAAGAATAGACTGCTATAAGAATCCCCTTCAGTCTGGGCTTCTTAGTCTTGTTATTGAGACCCAGGTTTGTGCCTAAGGTCTTAGCCATAGCACCCCTGCTGTTGCTTCTGCTGACTTCTAAATATCTTTTCTTTTTTTTTTCTCAGTACACAGCCAAGGGCCTCCCTACCTGGGAACTCCACTGCTATTGCAAGACTGTAGGTCTCCACTCCACCCTGGATTTGTGACTGGGGCCTAAATAGTAAGCCACAAAGCTAGTAATTCATCATAATATTCCTGTATGAGTCTGTTGGTATTTAGTAAGTCCAGGTCCTTTTAACCTGGTACACAGCCTCTCCTTGGGCACTGGAGTGCTCTTCTCATGGTGTGCCCCAGTGTCTGCAGACACCACCCCCACGTCTCTATTCCTAGTTGGTCTGAATAAATGGCTCACTGTGACTTTTTCTGTATTTTGCCAGCAGTATTCCTCTGATGAATTGTCTTTTTTTTCTGATGCCTTTTGTAGATCTGTTTGTAAGAGCATTGTTGAAAGGATCTCAGTTATAATACTTCTTTCCATTCCCCCATCTTGACTCCACTGTCTCCATGCATTTGCACTCACTGTTTTATATGACTTCCTATAATGCTCTCCTTCTTCACTTCTGACTGCTGGCTTCCCTGGCTGCATTTCAAGTCAGAGTTAAAGTGCAACCTTGTACAAGAAACCTTCCCCAGGCCTCCTTAGTCTTAGTGCCTTTTTTCAGAGATTGTCCCCAATTTATTGTGTGTGTATGTTGTTTGTACCGTCATCACCTCAAGCTTAGACTTTGACTCTCACCCTCATTCCAATAGCCTACTGTTGGGTTTGTTTGCCCCAAATCTCTCCCCACTCCAATACCTACTCCATTCAAGCACCAAAGTGATTTTCTTAAAGTGCAGATGCAACCATGTCATGTTCCTATTCAATAAGCTCCAGTGGCCCCCTATTGCCTCCAGGATAAAATAAAAGATGCTGTTTGACATTGAAAGCCCTTCATAACCTGATCACCTCCTGTATTTCCACCTTACTCCCCACCGTTACTCTTCAATTCTGTGACACATGGTAAATACTAAATACACATTTGTTGACACAAAGATGTCAAGGAGGATGACTTCTTATTATCTCCTGTAAATTCCTTAAGAGCAGGAGCTATTCTTGCCTTTCTTTGTAATCTCAGAGCCTAGCACATTTTGTGGTACATAGCAGAAACTTAATAAATGCTACTTGAGCCACTGATTATGCTTTCTATGAAGGGATATTTAGAAATTAATAACATACTTTAGCATACCCCATTCTTCTCTCTCCCAATCACACAGACTGTCTGTCAGCTAGGAAAAAAAATACTCCATTCTTCATTGTCTTAAATGGTAGTGAAGCATTGTGGACAGAAAGCTGGCTTCATATGCAAGTTCTTCATCCTACACATATTGAGTGTATAACTCTGGGCAAGCCATATAACCTCTTAGAGCTCTAGACAACTGAAGGTTTTAGAAAGGTTATCAACGTGCATTAATGAAAGGAGTTTACTTACCCTTATTTCAGATCTTCAAGATCAATATCCACTCATAACCCTGATCAAATCGTGATTTGCAGAAACATGCATCTATAAATATTTTTTACTACTAGTGGGAGAAAAATCACAAAGGGCAGAAGAAAGAGGACTGTCAAGCTATCCAGTATATTCTTGAGAAAAATGAACTACAAGGAGAGATACCTTAGTAATAAGTTAGCAGCAGATGGTCTCCCTTAACGACAAGTATGCAACAGTAATTACAGATAAAATTGTGTCCCATTGAAAATAGAGGAATTTTATCAGCTCCTATTAAAAATGTATATATTTCCAGAAATGACAAGCATTATCACCTTGGGGTACGTGACACAATAGAGAGTTAATGGTGGGGAAAAGAGAACATTTTCACTACATAAGTTGTGGCCCATAGGAAAAGATTGAGTAAGCAATGAGAAAGAGGACAGAAAACTGAATGCCATAAAACTAAAGTCCCATTACAAAGTCATGTTCAGTGGGGATAGAGCCCTGTGCAACGCATCACCCAAACATGCTCTACTTCATAGACAGGAGAAGGTGAAACTCCTCTGTGTGAGAAATAAGGTTAATTATGTTTTTGTGCTTCTCTGTGGAATAATTGTTAATACAATGTACACTGGGACATAAAAGGCTTTAATTATAATTCATTTAGCAAGGAGTTGGTTATCACTACATTACATTTTACTACAATGTCATGTTTTTTCAAAATGTTTCTATGACATTAGGGATCATGGCCTATTTCTTGGAAGAGGTTCGTAGCCTAATCTCAAGGGGGACCTTTGCTTAAGTCAACAACATAACAAGCCAAAATTTGCTCAAAACACTTTTGTTTATAAGGAAACTTAGACTTAGAAGGGATCTCAGAATTCTAGCCTAAGTAATAATCCACTTTAAAATATCCCTGAGAAATCACCAAGACTCTACTTGAATATTTCCAGAAAACAAACAAACACTAGTGTCTCAAAAGGAAAACTATTATATTGCTGGGAGATTTGGGCTTTATGTAAGGAACAACTTCCTGAAAATTAGAGCTCTTCTTAACACGTTGCTCCCTTCTACATAATCTGCAATCCAATGACCCCAACCTCCTTGCTGTTCCTCATGAATGATGCTGCTCTGTCTAGGCATTTTTACAAGATATCTCTCATGCCTGGAATTCTCTGCCTCCTCATTTCTACTTCCTGACTTCCCTAATTCCTTCAAGTAGCAGCTAAAGTTCCATCTTCTAGAAGAAGCCTTTCATGGTCCTCCTTAATCTTAGTACATTTCCTCTGAGTGTGTGTGTGTGTGTGTGCACGCGCGCATGCACGCACATGTGTATCTTGCTTGTACATGGTTGTTTACAAGTTGTTACCTCCATTAGACTGTGAGGTCCTCAAAAACAAAGATTTTTTTTTGCTTTTTTTTCATATTGTCAGCATTCAGTACAATGCATGGCACATAAGTGTTTAAGATGTGCTTGCTGAATTGATTTGAGTATCCCTGTAAACCCTTTTCTCTTCTTAATTTCCCTATGCCTTTTGAGAATATCACCATGCTTCTATTTATACAGGTTTACAACTGCAGTCACCCTTGTCACTCCCTATATCCCCATATCCAATGAATCGCCAAGTCTCCCTGATTCTACCTCTAAAACTTCTCTCACATACATTCCTTTTCTCTCTATTCACAGTCATAGCACTGTCAGGTCTTCTACCTCTTATCTGGAATTTTTCAGTAGCCTCTCTGCCTTTCAAATCTATTTTCCACAGAGCTGCTAAATTGATATTCTTTTCTGTTTTTAAATACACATAACTCCATCAGGTTTATTTTTTAAAGGAACCAGATTTTTATAAGAAAAATAGAAATCGGTATGATTCGAGAGGAAAACAATACAATTGTAAACTCATTTGTTTTATAACCTCAATAAATTAGTATCAAATGTTACTGTACAACAACAAAATTCTGGCTACAAGTCTAAGGTTTTTCAATGACAAAGCTGAAGGTCTTATCTTCTACTTTGGAATGTGGGGTGCAATCATTTTTTTTTAAATAAATCACTGGGTAGATAGTAGAGGCACTCAAACTTTAAGGGCCTACTAAGTGCAAGTCACTATGCTAAGCACTGGAGATACAAAGAAAGGCAAAAGATAGTCTCTGCCCATGAAAAGCACATCATCTCTGTGGAGACAACATGCAAACCACTAAGTACAAACAAGCTAGAGAGAGGATCAGTTGGGAATTCCACAGAGGGAAGACACAAGAATTAAAGAGGATCTTGTAAATGGTGGGATTTTAGCAGGGACTGAAAAAAAACCAGGGGAGTTAAGAGGTATAGATGAGGAGGGAGAGAATTCCTGACATGAGGAGCATGAGGGAGGGTTAATGAAAATGCATGAAGTCTAGAAGTAGAGTATCTTGTTCAAGGAAAAGCAAGGCAATCCAGTTTCACTGGATTTTATTGGATAATTCATTGATGTGGTCATCCCTATACTTTAGGAAGAGGACTTTGGTAACAGTGGAAAATGGATTTTAATGGGGAAAAATGTTTGTCAGGTAGAACAATAAGTAAGCAATTGCGGTAGTCATTAGGCATGGAGTAATGAGGACCTATGTCAGAGGAGAGAAGGAGTTATATATAAAAGATGTTATGAAGGTAAAATCAGCAGGACTTGGCAACAAATTGGATATGATTGAAGAGTGAGAGAGAGTGAAACATCAAGGATGACATCTCCATTGTGAGTTTAGGTATCAATTGCTGCAGAGGGGTGAAGAAAAATGAGGATCAAGAAAAAAACAATAGTTTGGAAATGATTGACATCATTTGTGAATTTGGAGAAAGCAGTTTTAGTTAAATTTTGAGGTTATTAATCAGAAGCCAGACTATAGAGAGTTAAGAAGAGAACGAGAGGAGAGGAAGGTGAGGTATTTATGGTAGACTACCTTCTTAAGAAGTTTGGCCATAGAATAATAACAAATAATATTAATAGATCAGATTTGTACAGCTCTTATGACATGCGTGGCATAGGGCTAAGTTCCAATCACTATCTCGTTTGATCCTCACCTTGAAATGACCTTCTAACCCTGGGAGGCAGGTGCTATTATTATCCCCATTTGTTAGGCAAACAGAGGCTAAGTTTCTTAAGCAGAGTGATACAGCTAATAAGTATCTGAGGCCTTCTCAACTCCAGGACTGGCATTGTACTGGCTGTGCTACCAAGCTGCCTAAAAAGTGAAGAGAAATACGGAATGATAGTTAGTATTGATGGTTGGATCAAGTGAAAATTTAGTGAGGATGGGTTTGAAATAGGTATTTTGGAGGCAGTAAGGAAACATCCAGGAAGTAGCTAGAGTGTTGGGTGTGGAGTCAGGAAGATCTGAGTTCAAATTTGGCCTCAGACACTTACCAGCTATGTGACCCTGGATAAGTTGCTTAAATTCTGTTTGCCTGAATCCACAGGAGAAGGAAATAGCAGATCACTCCAGTGCCTTTGGCAAGAAAACCCCATGGTCACTATGGTCCTCAGGGTCATGAAAAGTCATCTGCAACTGAATGACTGAACTATAACAATAAGGGAAGCAGCAAGTAAAGTGGGAGAGATTAAGATAGGTGAGTGGGAATGACAGAGGGGCCAATCAATTGGAGAAGACTGGATAGAGTGAGATCACTTCTGAACATAAAGGGGTTTTCCTTGACAAGGACAAAGGCTACCTCTTCACTTCAGGTAGAATTAAAAGCAGAGATAGTAGTAAAAGACTTCTGGGTGATACGAACTGAGGAGAATGGGAGAAGAGAGTGCTGTCTGCAAATGGCAGCTTAGAGTTAAATTAATTCACCAAGAGGTCAAGATGGGGAAGGGAAGAGAGGATATCCAGTGAAGGGGGTGATGAGAAGAAAATAGGAAGTCGCGGAGGGATTGGAAGTCATAGTGAGGATAAGGAGAGGGGTTTGGAGCTACAAGGCAAAGTGGAATGACAATAGCTATGAGCAGATAAAGGACTTTGTGAGTTCATGAACATGGATATGAAATTCTTGTGGATAATGACAAGGTCAAGGGGATGACTACCTTTTTGTATAGCTGTGGTAGACTGGAGGAATAGATCATGGGAAATGAATAAGTTGAGAAATTGTTAGGTTAAGGTATCAAGTATGTGGAAGCCCCCTAGAATGAGGCTAGGAATTAGGAAAGAGAGAAAGACTATGAGCTAACAACTGAACTCATTGAGGAAAGAATGGGTGTATCTTGGAAGCTAGTAAACAACAGCTATTAAAACTTTTATGGGTTGTTGATATGAATTGAGCAGACTTCAAAGGAGGAGAGATTACTTAGTTATGGTGGTGGAGGGCAAAGTTGATATTGGCAATGGGGAGCAAGAAATATTCTACCTTTCAGACCTTGAGTTGGGGATGGGTGAAAGTGGAACAAGTGCTGGAAATGGTGGCCAAGGAAGCTGTGTCATTAGGAGAGAGTCAAATCAGTGAGAGTCAGAAGATGAAAGAAATGGGAGAGGAAAAGATTTCATAAGAAGGTAAGTTTGTTATATATAGAGCAAGCAATCCAGAGAGTAGAGTAGAAGGGGTGGATAGCTTAAGAGCAGGACATTGCTGGGGTGATGGGAACAAGGGAATGAGTAGTGGGTAGAGAATAGCTTGAATACTGATAACTAGGGGTCCTGAATCATTGGAATGGGGAGGATATGATTAGGTAGTGACTTATTAATTATCTACCAATTAATTCAAGAGGGTTTTCAACATCAAACAATAGTCTCTACTCTACTCAGAAAGGAATCAAAGAAAGGCTACTTGACCTAGTTAGAAGTGGTTGATATCTTTAGTCTAATGAGTCACAGAATTACCCAAGTTCCTCCTCATAATGCAGTACCAGATGGGGTTATATTCTTGTCGAATTCCTTCTTGATATGGCTATGTCTTTCTCCTTGTTATGCTATGCCCAGGCCCTAGTAGCAAACTCCAGGGAGTCTTGCTACATCTCCTACAATGTTGGAGTGATTTTTTTGTTATGGTCTCATTATAGTTACTGTGGGTGGAAGCGCAGGAGATGTGAATCCAGGTGAATGTAGTCAGCATTGCCTGTGGAATGATTTGGAGTAGATATCAAGCAATCCAACTAGACAAATGCTTTCTTTGACAAAACTATTATACATCTCCTAAACTGATATTCTTAAAGCATAGGTATGATTATGATACTCTCCTTCCCAGGAAGTTCCTATGATTCCCAGTTGCCTCTAGAATAAAATTCCATTTGTCATTTAAAATCTTTCAAAATCTTGCTCCAACCTAATCAAGTCATCCCCCATGTCTATAATGTTCTCCTTGCATCCTTCTGCCTCCTAGAAAGCAGTTTCCTTCAAGATTCAATTCAAGTGGAACCTTCACTGCCAGTGAGAGCTTATCCTGAACCCTCCAGTTACTAATAACTTCCCCAATCACTGTGTGTGTGTGTGTGTGTGTGTGTGTGTGTGTGTGTGTGTGGTTTTACAGGGTGTCCCAAAGATTTTACTGCATTTTTAAGATATTACAACTTTGTATTTTTTTCTCCATTACACCAGCCTCAGATCCAGGAAGACAGGCTCTGACACATATGGGCTGCATGACTCTGAGCAAGTCAGTGTCAGAAAATGAGCTAAATTCAAGGGTAGTTTGAATTTCTTTATCCAGAAGTATCCACAGGTACAGTCCCTATATCGATATATAGTATAATATATATATAAAATTACACAGTTACATATATCATATACACATTATATACACATTCATATATGATGTATGGTGTGTATATATATGTGTGTATATATATATATATATATATATATTTAATTCACTTATCTTTTTCCATGTTGTTCTGGCTCAACAGCATGTAGCTTTCTTAAGATGAGGCACTGTTTCATTTTTTTTGTCTTTGCATCCTCAGGACTTCACAAAATTCCTAGTATGTAACAGATAAAAAATTCTTATTGTGATTGAATTTTTTGTCTTTGTTCCCCTAGCACCTAACAAAAATTACTTGAACATAGTAGGTGTAATAAATATTTTCTGAATTAATAAATTTTATCTGCAGGCCGCTGTGGTAGGGACTAATCAGCTCTCAACAGAATAATTTATGAAAAGGAAGTACCTAGAAGCATAACATAGATGAATCAGATGGATATTTGTTATGTCCTCTCTAGAAGCTCTTCTCTCCTTTGAAATACTTTGAAAATATTTCCTGCTGTGTTTCTATTTCTCCTTTAACATATGAAGCAGATTTTGAACAGCTTTGTGCATGGTGTGTGTGTATGTGTGTGTGTGTGTGTGTGTGTGTGTGTGCGTGTATGTGTGCATGCGTGTGAAGAACTTGATGGAACCAATATTTTACTGTTTCATTTAGTCTGTTCTTGGTAACCATGTTTAATATTCTGTGGATAATACCATAATTAAATTCTTCAAAAAGGTAACATTCAACAAACCTTTCACTCGAGGAGAAAAAAAAAACACTTTTTTTCATTCCATTACCAGAAGTTTCTGTTTCTTTCATTTCATTTTCTCCAAAGGAAAATCAATGCATACATACACAATGCCAGCCAGTCCCCCTCTGAGATCTTTTGTGTGGGATTCATTTTTTTCTTCACATTATGTTGATTAAGTGAGTGCCCTGTGTCCATAGTACATATAATGCATTAGAAAGCCTCAAATTCAACTCTTTAATAATAAATGCTTAAAGGAAACAGTCCATTCTGACTACTCCAGATAGGTTATCAACTATACCTCTAAAAATGGCTTTCTATTTTAGAAACTGAATTTCCAAAGAGAGTTATCAGGAGCATAAGATCTGGCTGAGAGGAGCTCTTACCCAGTAGGAGCTGAATAAATTAATTCCCTGGTTATAACATATCCACTTTTTTTATATGACTTACATATTTAACTGGAAGCAAAGAATAAGTTTACAGTCAAACCTCCAAATCTCTAAAAGCTTAGGTAGTTGCAAAGCTCAAATCTGAACTTATGTTGTCCATTCAGGCAGTAAACATTTGAATATCCCAAAAAGTATAGTGCCCACAAAACGATCCCTTTTAGAATCCAGACTATGCAGCAGAAGACATTGTTGGGAACAATCAGGAAAACTGTCACAAGTTGTAGTGTCCTTGAAATACCTCATTTTTGTCACTATTTTAAATATATATGGATGTAGACAAACACAATCACATACACATATTCAGGAGTAACAATTTTAATTGAAGAGAAGGAACTTCTCACTCAGAAAGCATTTAGCAGTATGTTTGAAAGCTTAATTCATGTGGATTTCAATCTGCTTGTTTGTCGTTTTGTTTTTATTTTTGTAAGTCCTCTTTTCCTCTTTGCCAATTGCCCCAGGCAAGAGATTTTTTTTAAAGAAAGCAAGATATATTTGCCTCACATCCAAATGCTGTCTTTTTCAATACTTTAGTGAATATGTAATGTTCATGTTATGATCATTTCTGTGATAACTTGGTAAAACTAAATTAGCCCAATTATGGATTCCATTGCAGAATTGGGGAGAGAAAAGAAAAAGTAGCATTGTGAAGGCAATAACATAGGATTCAACTCCAAGGACCTTCCATGAAAGAGAAGGTAGTAAGTCAACAGAGATACAGAGCTTCTTAGATAGCTCTTATTTATATCAAAGGCCCTTTCTTTAAATTTTCTCTGACAAGGAAGCTGGATTGTAAACTAACTTTTTTTATTTCTTTCTCTTTTTTCCAAGCTTATTGGCACTTTTTTTTTTCCATCAACCAAATCACAGGTTCCTGTCTTTTACTCAACTCAATCCCCATCCTTAGTCCCACCCACCCAGAAAGGCTTCTTGGGAGAAATAATTCATGTGAAAAGTTACCTACAATTCCATCATACTTAATTTAACTTCTCTCATGATGTTTGCACTGCTATATAATTGGCTGATTTTTGCAATGACACACAAAACAGAGATTTTGTCATCATGAAAGAAATGTCAGTACAAATAGTGAATTAAATGAGCTCCACAAAAGAGAGTACATAACCTTTCTGTGTAAGCCCTTTACTTTCAGAATGTTCCTTTCCTATATTCATTGCAATGAAATTGATATTAATGATACTCAAGGAAAAATTGATTCTCTTAACCCTTGGAAAAGTATATTGATCATGATCCTTAGTAGCCCTATAACTACTTAGTAATCAAACAACTTTCCCAGTGCTGCTGAATTGTTTTTTTTTTATGCCTCTTCTCTCTCTTGTTCTCACTTTGATATGAGATGAAAATCTTCATCTTCCAGAATTTCAGAAAAAAAATACTCTTAATTCAGTATTTGCACAAATGTAACTGGCTATATCCTTTAGGCACTCAGAAAGCCCCTCCCAAAGGTAATGACTTCTCCCCAGAGAGAATATTTATTTACATCCTTTAATAGAAGCTACTTTTATTAATTATTTTTCTAAATATATGCATGTGGATATACACACGTATGAGAATGTACATGCACATGGGTTTGTGTGTGTATACCTCGGAATTTGAAGATGTTAAATAATTAAATAATTCCTAAAATTCTGCTGAGTTGGACCTAGTATTTCATGAGTATTCATATTTCCCAAGTGAGAAATCAATATTACTCAGGATCATAGAGAAAGGATTTGAAACCAAGTCTTCTTGTTCTGAGGCAAGCTCTCAATCTACCACGCCACACGTATAAACACACACATATGCACACATGCATACCATACATACATGTACACATACTCATGCATATACATCCATATTGTGTGTATGTAGATAGCACATATATAAGTACTTCAAAAAGTTTAATTATTTCAAAAGTGTTTGTCTACATCCATATCTTAATTGATAGTCTTCATAAGTTTCTGTGCCGAAAATATTCGTCTGCTGGACAAACTTCTAGTCTTTCTCTTCTCTAAAATTAGGTGGGCAGGTTCTTAGAAAGCAGAAGACACAGTACATTGCCAGGCCTGAATTAAAATCCTTCCCAGCTTGGTAAGGACCTGGAGGAGCAAATAGATCTTTGGCATGGGCCTAGAGAAACCAGGGTCACTTCTGTGATGTAATAAAGCCTAGGAAAAGGAATATATTCAAGAAAAATAACTGCTAGGAGTGAAAGAGGAAAAAAAAGAAAGGGAAAGGGAATATAAAGGAGGGAGAGGCAAAGACAGGGGAGAGTAAGAGAAAAATATAAGTGGGGATTTTTTGCTGTTCCTCACAATGGATCGGAAGTCATTTTATTTGAAATTACTTTTTTATGACAGATCAAGCTAACAAATTAAAATTTTTCAATTAAACAATGTTTCATGGGCTTTATTTCAGTTTGATTTTCATGCAGACATAAGGAAAGGTTTGGAAATTTAGGAAAATTATTTACGAATTAGGAATCTTTAATATTTGGTCTTTGGCATAGATATCATAGACCCCTGAAGTATCAAGGCATCTTAGGGGAATGCAAGAGAAAAAGAATGTATTAAATACATGCTATGCATCAGGAACTGGATAAAGGGCTCCGCAAATGTTCTCATTTGATATCATTTGGTCAAATGAAAGAGCGCATGATTCAGAGTCAAGGACATGGTTTTGAATCCCATTTTTACTACTTTCCTGTGTAAGCTTGGACAAGTCACTTTAACAAACTCTATGGAGTTTAATTTTGCTTCTGTAAAATAAAAGAGATTAGTTTAGGAGTTCTAAACCTGGAGTCACAGATTTTTTTTTCATTTTTATAACTATTTCATTATAATTGGTTTCCTTTATAATCATATGCATTTTATTTCATACATTAAAACTATTCTCAGAAAAGGTTCATAAACTTCACCTGATTATCCAAAGAGGTTTGTTACAAAAATAAATTAAAAACCCATAGATTAGATGGTCTCTATAGTCCCTTCTAGCTCAAAATCTATGATCCTCTGATATAGCAAGTCTCTTATTTTTTAGATTTTATTGAATCAGAATGTGATGGGGTCACTTCGGACTTGTTTGACTTCTCTAAATGAACTCATTTTGGACCTTTTTCTTCCTTTTTATTTGCTCTCATTTTGGGTTACTCTGACTTCTCTACTAGGCCACCCACACCAGGAAGAGAAGGTAATGGATGGTAGAGAGCATGTTGTGAAGGTAGAACCCATGAGAGTTGGCAATTAAATGGACAAGAGAAATGAGGAAGAAAGAAGAGCTGGGAACGACTTTGAAGTTGAAAGTCTTGAGGGAATGGATGGATGGTGGTGACCTCAACAGAAATAGAGAAGACAGGGAAAAGAGCATTTTGATAAGAGGAAAGGAATTGAGGCAGTAAGAAAATCTGGGGGTGCCAATGACCCACATTACAGTTCTTTCTGGCTTTTAAATTTTTTTAAAAATTTCTTTTAAGTGCATTGCCATCATTTCACTTATATATACTGTAAGGAGACAAAGACAATTAACATTTAAGGGAAATTGGTTACTTTCTGAGATACGCTTGTTTGGATTTTCTATTACCTGTTCTATTAAACTGGATAATTTCTACTTTTTAAAAGCATTTATTAATTTTTTTGTTTTATTGACATATGAATGCATAACTATTTATAATAATTTTCTTCTCCTTTTGTCATGAATTATTCTTCTAGTTTTATATTTAAGGTTATGTTATTGAGTCTCTATTTAAACCTGATTTATAGTAATTTTATTGTATTAAGGTTTGATGTCTCTAGCAGCTGAGTCTTTCTGTATTTTTTTTGTTTTACTTACATAATTTTTCCTATGTAAGGCTAAAAGATATTTATATTTCTTCAAATCCCCATGTAGTAATAAAAAGAAATGTCTACCATAGCAATTTAATGGAAAGAAAGACATCTAGTTTTCCTAATATTTTATTTATATATTTACTTATTTTTTGTTTCCATTTCTGTTATTTTTTCCAAAACTGAATGGAGCACATTGATATTACAAAATTGTTTAATATTAGACATCCATGTAGTTATGTTAACTCTTTTTTCCTTTAAGAACAAATGCTATGCCATCACTGTTTTATATTCTTTCACTATAAATGAGGATTTTTAAAGTGATGTGATTTATCCTATCTCAAAATTTTAGCCATATCTTCTTTTATTTAAATCATTTCTTATTTTTACTTTAGAAATGTTTGTTCTAAGGGACTGGATTTTCCAGACACTTTGCCTGTCATGTTAACAAAAGTTCTCTTTCGTGTATTAGACATTGTCGTTTTTCTTGTAGCATCCAAGGTTGCTGTGAGTACCAAATGAGATAATGTATGCAAAGCACTTTGTAGTCCTTAAAGTATTATATTAAAGTTAGCTAACATGTTTTTTAAATTTTCAAATAACTTTATTTTTATTGCATCACCTATGTTTGTCCCATACCCCTCCCTCTTCATCTTCCAGAAATCCATCCTATGATTACAAAGAGTATTTGCAAAACCAGAAAAAACAGAGAAGAGAAATAAGAGAAAAATCAATAAAACCAATCAATATATGGAAAAAACTTTGAGGATATATGAAATTTGGAGTTCCTGCCTCTGCAAACAAGTGGGGGCAATGTGTTCTTACGTATCTTTTGTTGAAGTCTTGCTTGTTCATTGCAATTATGCAACAATCACATTAGATTGCTTTGTGGTTCTTGTTCTTTTCCTTTACATTATTGTAGTCATTGTATGTATTATTTTCTTGGCTGTGCTTGCTTCATTCTGAATCAGTTCATGTAAGTATTCCCATGCTTTTCATTTTTGCCATTTCTTATAACACAATAATATTCCATTACATTTACTTCCTACAATTCATTTAGCTACGCCCCAGTCAATGGGTATTTACTTTTTTTCTATTTTTTTGTTATCACAAAATAAATAAATAAATAAATGCTGTAAACAGTTTCACGTATATGGGGACTTTCTTTGCAACAGTGACATCTTAGGGATATATGCCTAATAGTCATAGCGTTTTTGGCATGTTAGCTACTTTTTATGCCTAATTCCAAATTTCTTTCCCAAATTGTTATTCTAATCCATAGGGATCTATCTTCTATCTCTGCAATTTGAGGGGTGTCTAGTAAAATTTTAGAGTTATTTTGATGTATTTTATTATTAGTGATTTAGAGAATTCTTTTTAAACTTTGAAAGAGTTTGCAATTCTCTTTAAAATTGTTTGTTCATATCACTTGATCACTTCTCTGTTTGAGAATGGAGATATAGATATGTTTACATCTATATCTGAAGTGGCTAGACAGCTCAGTGGATAGGGTGCTAAGCCTGAAGTCAGGAAAACCCGAGTCCAAATCCAACCTCAAACATTTACTAGCTATGTGATCTTGGACGAGTCACTTAACCTCTTTTTGCCTTAATCCATTGGAGAAGGAAATAGCAAACCATTCCAGTATCTTGGTCAAGAAAAACCCACGGACAGAATGGTCCATGGGGTCATGAAGAGTCAGAAAAGACTTAATGATTAAACAAAAATATTTAAATCTATATCTCCATTCATATGTATATATTTATGTATGTTTATACATGCATGCATGTATGCAAACATATGTTCATATATCTATATAGACATGTACATGCATCAGTCTATATGTAAGATGTGTATACATGTGCATGTATATATGCAGATATACATAAATAGATAAATATGCAAATGATACAGATATAGATATGCATGTGTCAGTTGTCCATATTTTGTGTATATCAAACTCTTATCTGAGAAATTTAATATTAGTTTTTTTTTTCTATTCGACCTATTTGACCTCTTCCCTTCCTATCCAAGGTGCGTTATTTTTGTTTGTTCAGAAGTCTTTCAATATCATGATATCAGAATTATCTATTTTATCATTTGAAATTGTCTGATTAAGAATACATCTTACCCATAGCTGTGAAAGTTTCAAGATCCATTTCTCTTCTAATTTTTTCCAGGATGGGGGGAGGGCATGAAGTTTAACATTCAGTTAAAAGGTTTATTTTGAATTTATTGTAGAATATATGTAGGAAAGCACCATCATCATCAATAATAAGGCTGGATGTTGACCTGTGACTATATGTGAACTCCCAAATGATTCGCTCCTTCCACCATTGCAGGTCAGCCTCATTGATGTAACTTATAGACATCGATGGTTGCTGATAGCCGTATGAGGTTAGGTTACTTGCCTAGAGTTACAAAACCAGTAGGTGGTAGAGGCAGGCCTTGAATCTAGGTTTTCCTGATTCTAAGGCCAGATCTTTATCCGTTAGGCCACACTGTTCTTCAATAAAAAAGAATCAATTATTTAATGAAGGCAGAAACAGCTATCTGTTGGAGATTTAATAATATTTGTTATAGTATTATCCCTACTACCAAATGAAATCACTTTTCTGGTATCATGAATTGTGTTCATCTCTCTTTTATGTTCTCTATATGATTACACATGATTTAATTTTTCCATAATTAAGACCTGGCAGAGAATAAACCTCTAGATTGATGCAAGAGAGCATGGGTCTAAATTCTCAGGAAGTCTTGAGTTCAAGTCTAGCTTCAGACATAGACTAGCTGTATGACCTTGGGTAAATCCCTTAACATCTGTTGGCCTCAATTTCTTTGACTGTAAAACGCAGATAATAATAGAATAGCATGATAATAATAGCAATGATAAAATAATAATAATAGCCATATATAATAATAACTAACTTCTAGGTTGTTGTGAGGATAAAATGAAATAATATTTGTAAAGCACTTAACACAGTAAGTATATACACACCTAGTAGGTGCTATATAAATGCAACCTAGCATTATTATTTTAATAATAACAATTCTGCCTCTTCTACTTACTATATTCATGGTCCTAGACACATAATTTAATGTCTCTGAGCCTAAGTTCCTTCCTCTATAAAAGGAGGGCATTGAACTAGTTGACCTCTAAAGTCCTTTTCCAGTCTGAATCTATAATTTTATTAGAGGTACTGTGTTATAGTCTTCATGGTATAATGGGATAGAGCATTAGACTTGGAGTTAGGAAGACCTGGGTTCAAATCTCACAACAGATACTGATTGGCTTTTTTTTTTTTACTTTAATCAAGGCACTTAACCTTTCTGGGTCTCCATTTCTTCCTCTGTAAAATCAAGTAGTTGGGGTTGGGATATTGAACTACATAGCCTCTATATCCCCTTCTAATGCTAAATCTATGATCCTATAACTTATCTCACTCAATTCAATTAACCTAGACCACTAATACTTGATAGTTATGTTTATTGAAAATGTACAAAACCCACATAATTCCCAAACAAGTGGAAACAAGAAAGCACAGAACATGAAGCTCAGTGCTTACTGTACTCATAAATTTATAAGAAGCTTTGGTCAGAAAGACAGAATATTGCAACATTATTCCATATAGAAGGGAAGTGGCTGAATTGTGATCCTTGACATTTATAGCCCTGGTGTTAGGCAGGTCTTTTTCCACATGATGGTGTACTCGTGCCAAAGCAAAGAAATTGAAAAGACTGCAATCTTAAATCACAGCTGTCACAAAGAACTCTAAGATAAGAATGCCCCAAAATAGGCTGACTAAATCCCTTTAAATATTCTTAGCAAATGGTTGGTCTCAATGATTATTTAGAAGGAGGACTGGAAAAGTTTAGCATTTTTATTGCCATGATACAGCAGGCTGAATGTAATTAATTAACTTTACCCAGTGACCTTGAAAAACATCTGAAAACCTTGTCTCATATTCACAAATAACAGTGTGGCATCTCTGATGGTAGCTAAGATTACTTGTAAATTTGCAGGGACATTTTGGTATTGCAGCTTTTTCTTCACTCGATCTGTGTCTAATGTTAGGCTTGTCTCCAGGTGATGGGTAGATGGTATATTTGACAATTAATCCCACTGAGAAACTGAAGAAATCCTAGGGAAGAATACGGAAAATGATTTGCTACAAGACAAAGGAAGGGAAGAGGACAAGTATTCCATTGTAATTTTTCTACCATCATTCTCTTTCTTAATCAAGATCCTAGTGCAAGTCTCAACTAAAAGTGGGCACTCAAAAAATATTCCCGAGGGATGCTAACCTTTATGGAGCTCATTTTCAGTCTCAGGAAACCTAAATAAATAGGAAGAATGTCCATACTAAAACTAAGGACCCTTTCACTCTGTAATGCAAATTTACTAGTTTTTGAAGTCCCCTTGTTGCTGTCCAGAGATATGGGTACTGGGACCTTGCTAAAAATGTAGCATCCTTTTCAAACTTCTAATCTGTTATGAAATATACTATCATTTATATTGTATTTCTTAAAAAAATCTTTGGGGCAACGTACAATGTACAATATTAGAAATGCAGCCTTCTTCCTGGCTCCCAACTATCTGTTGTTGGGTATTATTCTTAGAAGAAATTATAGCTTTAGATGAAAAAATCTATTTTAGTTGTAAAGCTAGTAATGGCATGTCACAGTCATTAAACTAAAATTTGATCATGATATCCAGGATAACTTGTCTATAAAAAGTGTATAGGAGATATTAAGGACAAAAGACTGCAAACAGAGGTGGAATGGGCCTGTAACAAGAATGAGCGACAATATCTAGATACCTCAGAGCTAAAGTGGCACTTCTGGATATTAAACGAATGAAAGGAACGTTTCAAAAATAATGAGCAACACTCTATGGAAGCTTTGTACATGGGTGGATCACTTGTAATGAGCTCAGAGGGAGCATTCCCCTCAGTGAAATCATATATTCATTTAAGCATTTTTAGAAACATATTGATGGGATTTGGGGAAAAAGCATTATGTTGATGATGAATCAGGTGATGTACCAAGTGAATCATTAAAAAGAATCTGAAAAAATGTACAGAATTTGCTCCTCTGTGCTGCAGGATGCGCCATTCATCTTTACCCTACAAATCAACTAACTGGAAGCATCTCTCAGACTGGAAAGAGACAATGGAAAGTCCAAAAGTGGCACAGACTTTCAAAACTGGAAAACAGAGAAGCATGATATCTGTTATTAGATGGAATTGATATGATTCAACTGTCTTAAGGAATCATTGATCCATAGATCTGGAAATGAAACTGATAGATATCTAGTCTGAGAAATACTTGAAAAAGAATCCATTCTAAAATACCAAGTGTCAATCCAGCCTTTGATTAAGGATCTCAGGTGAAAGATAACCCACTACCTTCCAAGTAAATCCATTTCATTTTTCAGAACATTTAATTGTTATGAGGGTTTTGGTACAAGAAGCCTCAATTTTTCTCTCTGCAACTTTACTCACTGGTTGTGGTTCTGCCTTCTGGAGCTACAGAGAACAAATCTAAAACAGCACCTACATGATAATCCTACAATTTTATGAACATAGTTATCATATCCCAACTAAGTCATCTCTTCTCCAAGTTAAGATTTCTAGTTCTTTTAATTAATCCTCTTACAGCAAGATATCAAGACCTTACCTAAACCTGGTCACTCTCCTTTGGAAATTTTCTAGCTTATCAATGCCCTCCCTAAAATGCCTCACTCAGAACTTGACATAATCCTACAGATGTGGTCTGACTAAAACAGAGTACAATGAAACTATATCATCTTCCTATTGCTGGGCCCTCTGGTTCTATTAATGTAGAGCAAGATCAGATCAGCTCTGAAAGCTACAAAATTACACGACTGACTCATATTGAGCTCACAGTCCACAAAAACCAACAGACAAATTTCCATCTAGCAACACCTCATCATACAGGATTTTTGAAGGTGATTTTGAGAATACAAACTCTTTACATTTATTCCTATTTAATTTCCTAATTAATTGTTTTTTTTTTATTCTAGCCCATCATTCTACTGAAAATGCTGTAGTAAAATAAGTCTTCCTGACTCTAGGCCTAGCACTCTATGCTACCTCCCTATTCTAGGGTAGAATTAGCTGTAAAACCAAGCGAATAAATGTGCTTTAGGCACACCAAACCGTATAGAGGCAAGAATAGGACTTCCAAAGACAGGAGTGAATGATACATGCAGGAAGAACTAAAGAGGTTACTCAGGTTAGTACAGAAAGCCCAGAATCCCAACAGAGTTTTATTTCAGGTCAAATAGCCAAATAAAATAACTAAGAGCCTTTCCCAATTAAAAGACCCATATTCAGACATAAGAGTTGGTAGCATGGAATAGAGTGAGAATCCCAGTGATCCTAGGAGTGTTAGCCTCCTGAATCTGCTTTCAACTAGTAGCCAGAAAGCTTAGTCTAGCATGTAATGCAAATAAAGGCCAATCTAATTCCAGAGATAAGAACTGAAAAATGGATTTGTAGTGAAGGTGGTTCAAGAAGTAAAGGCCTACTTCCATTTACATGTTAGTAAATATGCTTATTTTATGGAGGCTTTTAAATATTTCTCATAATGTTGTAAATTTTCACTTCGGTCTTATGCCTCTAAAGTTAAAATTTCTAGCAACTATAGAAGAAGAGCTGGCACAGGGGCACTTATTTAAGAGAGAGTAGTGGAGAAATTGAAAATATGCATTTGTTTCCCCACAGCATCTGGGTAGAGAGTGACCAGGGTAGAAGAAAAGTTGATAGTGGGGATCCCAGGGGATCAGGTGAACCAAACTTGGGGACTTGCAAGAAGAAAAAATTGGGTCATGAAACCTAAAAATTGTCTCCAAGAGTTTAACACTAGCAGGGGGCCCTGTGTTGAATGATGTTACCCTAGATTTATCAATGAATGAAAAAAGGAAAAAAAAAGTGCAAAAGCTCCTTAAAAGCCTCTTATTCTTCCTTTATTGATTGAACAAGAGTAAAGGTCAGTATGTCTATTCTGCTCACTCAACTCTACCTTCCCCCTTGTCAGGAGACTGGAACACTGTAGGGTTGCTAGCTGAACACAGATATAGATGTTGCCAATTTCACAAGATTTCTTTTCTACCTTTGCAGAAGCCATTGGAAAGGGGAGCATACAATTGCAATTCTGTGGCTCATGAGGGTACTTCCAGGTATTACAACATCTACAATCTTGGTATTTGTTGGTCTGAGGTCTGAGTTGAAAGCCAGTCAGGGTAGTGTGTATGCAGGAACATAAAGAAGAAGCAATAGTTGTGATACTGAGCGTGGCTTTCCTGTGAGAGACAATTATATATCAGTAAAGGCAGAGCTTCACATTAATGAGTTTAGAAAGTTATCACTGGAGTAGCTGCAGAATGTGCAGGTTAATATGCAAGCTGAGAGTTAATTCTAGGGTGATTTGTTTTGGAAAGTGTCCTGAGAGAAGAGAGGGAGAGAGAAAGAGAGTGCTGAGGCAACTTGCCGTTGGGTTTGCTGTGAAGCTACTTCCTCTATAGAGTCTTTGTGTTCCATGCAACCAGACAGCATATCCCACTAAGAAGTGAGCATTTGTGAAAACAGTATGATTAAATTTTGTCTAGTACAAAATTGTCTAATATCTGAGTCATAAGTAAAGATGAATTTCTTTTCTGAAAAAAGTGGCTTGGGGATTGAATTAGATTTATGAATTTAATATCCCCCATCTCAGTACCACAAATAGGTAGATACTTAATAAATTTCTTTAAGTGATGATTGGCAGCATTTGTTCTCAGCACTTTTCTTTGCTCTTGGCTCAGTATGTATATGATTCACTTGAGGGGAATTCATGGAAAACAATTGGAGGGTTAATGTGCCCAACAAAGGAAACCTTTACTAATTCATATTGCAATAATTCATAGTTTAAGATAGGTCAGAGTCTGGGCTAAATTTTGTCTTGCTTCTAGTCACAAAAAAAGAGTATGTCAAGTAAAAATACAAGCAAATTTGCAGGAGGAAGTGCTAAAGGACATACTTAACCTACAAGAGAAAACAAACTTCAGAGCCCTATTTACATATAATTGCTGTGCTAATTACAAATTATTCTTATGAATCAGAAAACTGCTCCCCAGTAGCCATGCTTGTCAAAAGTCTGATAATTTAATTTGAGTAATTGTAATTGAAAGAACAAGAACTGCATTTCTTTTTTTAAATACTCCAAAACTTATTTTTCCACTAATTCGAAAAGGCCTTTCTTCCATTTGATATGAATTTGTATAATACTGTACAAAGGCAGAGTGATATAGTGAAAGGAATACTGTGTTTGAATCAGAAGGCCTAGTATGAATCCTCATTCTGCTACTTACAACAAAAGAAAGAGAGTAAATTCTCTGTCTCTTTTTTTGAAAGCTTTAGTGTTTTGTTCTGTTTTTCAGAGAGATACTGTAGTAGATAGAGCTGGACTTGGAATTAGGAAGATTTAATTTCAAGCCTAGCCTACATTACCAATTGGCAAGGTGACTGGGAGCAAGTCATCTAGTCTTTGTATTACAGACTAGAAATTACAAACTGCCAGCTTCTTGCCTCCAAAACTCCTGAATGTGGCCAAATCAGATTAAAATTAAATTGGGAAATGTTTAGCAAAATAAATAAAAATACAATACAATATAGATAATGTTAATGTGTGGTTTTCTCCATTTCTTTTGAAGTCTGACACTATTGCTATAGACAAATCTCCAAACTTATAACTCCAGAAAGTATTGAACTGTGTAAATGGAAGGAGTTTTCTCACTCAGTAGTTAGTCCCCTACATCAAGGAAATAATAGGTCTAGTTTCTAATCTCTTTGTGTTTGTGCATGTGTGTGTGTGTGTGTGTGTGTGTGTGTGTGTGCGTGTGTGCGTGCACACACACACACGCATATGTACTATTGGCGTTGTTTACTGTTTGGTAATTAGGGTGAGATTTTTTTTTTTAATCTTTTCTCTTTGGAGCACTGAGGTAATCAAGTGCCTTTGATGAGTCTGGCTTTTATTTCTTTGAATAAATTGGTGTCTTTGATGACCTTTTTAAGTCAAGGGAAAGACTAGTTCACATAGGTTTGAGTCAAATGGTTGTGATGCCCTTTGACCCTAAAAAAGGTATATAAACTCAGAGGTTAGCATTTTGTTTGGGGATCTTGCTCACTGGAAAAGTGTCATGTGATTTGACCAGACAAAACTCTGGGTAGCCACTTGAGCCCCGCTGCTTTGAAAACCCAGATGTTGGTGTCTCTGTCTCTGGTGTCTCTTGGTCAGAGAGCTAGAAGCCTGTCTGTTGATAACTGTGTGTGTTTGCTCTGTTTATATTGTCTCTGTTGGTAATTTCAGTTTGTATTTGCTCTGAAGTTCAGGGTGCTGGCTCTTCCCCCTGAACTAAGTGAATGATATATGTATGTTTGACTAAAGTGAGATTGTTAATCCCTGAAAGTTGCTTTCCTTAGAAAAGCAGACCAAAGAACTGTGCTAGCAGCCTTCCTGCGTGCTGGTGTTGTTGGTCTTTCAGTGTCTCTCTTCTCCAACCCCACCTTTGTCATTAAGTCTTCCTGTAATAGACGAAAGCACTTAAGGAAAAGTGTTCTTATCTAATATAGCATTCTATAAGTTCTACACCTGTAGCTCACGCCTCTAATGAGGTGGGATAAGTGTTTTGTCATTTATTTTTGTCCAATATTGGTAATTGAAATTGATTGGAATGTGACTGCATTTTATGCTTTGTTTTGTTTTGCTTTTGCTTTTCATTTACACTATTGTAGTCATTGCTGTATAAGCTATAAGTAGTGGAACACTATGGTCTCAAAAGAAAAAAAAAATAAATGAGCATCAGAAGACACTAGAGAGGAATCCACACCTAGAGAGTGTAAGCAGGATACAGCACGTAACAAAAGAGAAACTATGAATAAAAACTAAAGACCTCTGAAAAAGATGGGCTGACCTTGGAGGAGGAGTGAAGAAGAAATAAATAATTGAACAGCTTGTATATTCCCAATGTCAAGTGAAATTAAGGAAAGACTTTAGGACATTGCGTTAATCTCCTAGGGGAAACCAATAGGAGGACTTGGACTAGAATCAATCCCCAAAATCGGCAGGGCTGTATGGGTTGTAATCTTTGTCACTGAAGTGGATATGGATAAAATCACAGATACATTCAAGAAGTTCAATATGTGAGGCATTATATCTATTGTTCAGATTCTGAAATTTAGGTTTCCTCAATTGTAAAATGAAGCAGTTTAACTGGTTGAACTAGATGACTTCTAAAGTAACTTCCCTTCTAGCAATAAATCTAATAATATCATGTCTATCAATAAAACACATAGTGCTATGTGCAGGTACTATGCTAGACTTTGGGATACAGAGCAAAAATTGAAAAACAGTTCTGTATCTCAAGGGACTTACGTTCTATGCGGGCAAGGGAGGAGATAGCGTATGTGTGTGTATATGGATGTGTGTGTGTGTGTGTGTGTGAAATTTGGGGGGACAGTCACTAGCAACTTCAAGGGAAAGGTCTGAAAAAGTTTCATGCAAAAGGAGATCTTTGAGTTGAGTTCTGAAGGAAACTAAGGATTATAAGGGGGTTGGGGGGCAGTGAGGATGAAATGTATTCCAGGAATGTGAGAGAGCCAATCCAAAGACATGGAGATGTAAGATGGTGAGTCTTACGCAAGAACAGGAAGAAGGTGAGTTTGGCTGGGTTGTGGCAAATGTGAAGGAGGAAATGTAAATTAAAGCTGGAAGGATAGGCTAGAAAAAAAGTTGGGAAAAGATTTAAATATTTATGTAGAATAATAAAAAAGGAGATGTCTATCTTTAAAAATAAATTTAGAGGTCCGAGGTCAGTGGAAAGCTGTCAATTCTGGGTCATGTAATTATATAGTATTGCATCATGTGTGTTCTCTAAATTGTATATAAATTGATAGTGGTTTTGTAAATAACAAGGATTCACCTGAATATTTATATGCATTTATCATGCATTATGTTCTGAAAAACTTTAATAGCTTATCTATTTCCTGAGGCTTTTTTTAATAAAGAAAAAAAATCATTATTTTTGTTGAATCCATTGACTTCATTTAGATATGACATAGTACCATACTGCATTAAGATAAATAACAATAAGTAAATTATTTTGTGTATTGATATCCTTACTATATGTAAAGGCTTCTTCTTACCTTGGCTCTTGAAGTCTATTCTAATGAGGACTTTGCTTATGTACCTGATGATAGATCTGTTGTTTAAAGGTCAATCTAAAATCTTTGTAGTGGCTTATCACTACTTTGACTGTAAAGTAATCAAATTTTCAGCCACAGCGACCCTTGACCAAGTCATAAAGGAGTTGTTATCTGCATTAATGAATTTGTAAGCAAATATGTGAATTACTGGCTTCTTGCCATATTGAAAAAAACTCTGTTCTACAATGTTTAGCTCCTATTTATGTATTCCTGATCCAGAAACACAAATTAGAATGGCTTTCCATGCTATGGGGCTAACCTCAGGTTATTAAAAGCTTTCCCAATAGAATGTGAGGTCTTATAAATTCTACAAATTTGGGAAGGCATCTCATTTTGGCCCATTGATATACTGCTCCTGGTATCTGTCTAAAATTGAGTCTAGCCTCATACAAAGAAATTCATTACCACCAGTTTGGCTATCTATGTTGATAAATTCTTTAGTTGTGGTAATATAAGGCAGTTGCCAGAAGAAAGGAAAATACAAAATAGTCCCCACTACTTTGCAGCTTTATTCTCCTATAAGTAAGATGGTAGTAGTGTGAATAAGAATAAAGAAGGGAAGAAGATGTTAAGAACAAAGTGTAAGCTTTGTTCCAAATCCAACAAGATAATGTGGTACTAGAGGAACTGAATATCATTGATGTGGACAACTTTAAATATTTTTACAATGTTGTGCATTAGTTGATTCTTTCACCAATTTTGGTAAGTTCATTTTGACTTGAGTTGATCTCTCTCCACATTTTTACATTTTTAAACTATTGCTTCCTCCTGGATACTGTATCTTTCATTGGCTTCCATGACATTCTTCTTCTTGGAGTTATTCCTTCCTTCTTTATCCTTTATTTAGTCTCCTCTTCTGGATCATCTTCTTTCCCTACTCCACTAAATCACTAAATGTTGCTGCACCTTAAGGCTCTTTCATAGGAAAGGGAATGTTTTGCAGGTTATCACCTTTGGATCTGATAATATTGCCAGATAATTGACATTCTTCTTCTTGGAGTTATTCCTTCCTTCTTTATCCTTTATTTAGTCTCCTCTTCTGGATCATCTTCTTTCCCTAATCCACTAAATCACTAAATGTTGCTGCACCTTAAGGCTCTTTCATAGGAAAGGGAATGTTTTGCAGGTTATCACCTTTGGATCTGATAATATTGCCAGATAATTATCTTATAAGTACAAGCTGTCCCAAAAGTGTTAGTGTAGCTTTCAGTATTAAAATGTAATTTAAGCTATTCAATCTTTAAAAAAAATGCACTAAGACCTTTGGAATAGTCCATGTAGTCTGGAATTCACAGAAATATGCTAGAACACAGAATTACAGTATAGTATTATGGTCTGGGCTGTGTACCTTAATGTGGTCACCCAATCATCACCCCTTGAAAAGAAATGTATAGATTGTCTGTATTAGCTCACTCCAACTGACTCTCACATAGGCAGGTCTAAGCTCTCAGAGACAGACCATTCAAATTAACTCAAGAAATCTTTGGGTAACCTTGTTGAGGTGAAATACAGTACCCATAGTCACTATTCTAGTTCCTAATCCCCCATTAATATATTTCTATTTATTTAACCAGCTGATCACAATAATGACACTTTAAAATTATTTTTAATGATAACAACTAACAATAAGGTAAAAGAAATCATAGCACCATAGATACTTGTATATTAAAGCAAGGAGAAAAAGAAAGGCAAAAGGAAAAGGTGTCAGCAAAGAATGAGATAGATATTGTTGTGTAAACAATAAACATGAACTTGGACAGACTTTGGGAGATAGTGGAGCATAAAAGGGCCTGAGGTCACAAAGAGTTAGACTTGACTGAAAGGCTGTATTGGTAATTAAGATGGGACTTTTTCACTCTTTTACAATGCTAAATTAATTGTGTCTTTGATTGAGTCTTACTAGGTACAAAGTCCCAGGCTCACGCCCTTTTGCTGATTAGGTGTGAATTCTTTAAGCCCTGAACAGAGCATAAAAGCTCAAAGGTTGGTGTTCTGTCAAGGGCTCTTACTCACTGGAAGAATGTCACGTAACTCTGGGCAAGTCCTTCTTAAGAGCTCCCTGGCTTGTGAACCCAGATGTTGATGCTTTCCTGATAACTACAAATTGTGATATGGTGTCTTTATATTGTGTATGTTTGTAATTTGTTTGTATTTGTTCTGGCTTTTCCTCCTGAACTAAGTGAATGATATTTGTATGTTGGATTAAAGTAAGATTGTTAACCCCTTAATGTTGTTTTCCTTAGTAAAGCAGATCAAAAGAACCTGTGCTGGTAGCTCTTGTTGCTGGTCTTGTTGAGTCTTATACCCCACAACAGCTGCTGCTAGCCAAATTGTTGCTACAACGACTATACGACAAAAGATAAAAAATGCAATAAATCACAATCCACACAACAAAACCACATGTCATCCTTACTCCCCTACCAGCACACTCAGTATATCTGGGGTAGAGTGGGAACACATTTATAGGTACTTGGCACAGAAGCACATAAAGGGGGAAAATACAAGTTTTGAAAATAACACAACTCTGGACTGCAATCTTTGAGGTCATTGGTGCATTCAGGAACATCTACACCACGCCAACTTGCTTCTTTATCCACTACCCCATCATTATTTCTTACCACTCTTCAGCTGTGCAAATTCTCTTCTTTACTATACTCAAGCATAGAAATTACAAATTGTAATCAATGTGATCAATGGCCTATCCCATTTACGAGGGTATCTAGGTCTTACCTTTTATGTTATTATCAGTTCCCTCTAAACCAGGGTAATACAAATCAATCCCACTTTCTCCAGGCTTTATGGATGAGCTGGGCCCATTATTCACTTACCTGGATCCAATAGAAAGAGTACTCATAGAAGCACAGCTCAGGTTCTCTTTAATCAAGTCAAACAAAGCCAGCCAGCCCACTGGGATACATAGCATATACAAAGCTTCCCTTCTCCTTTTCTTTTTATTCTCTATCTAGAGGTGGCGGTGAGGAAGAACAGGAGTTTACAAGAAGCATCACCTCTCTCCAATTATAGGTAGTCCCAAAGGGCAACAGCTATCATTGAAGCTCTTGTCAATAAAATCACTTTTTTCTCCAACTAATCAGCAATCACTTAGCCAAAACTTCCGTCAACTCAATGCTCCTAGCCATCAGCACCCCAACATTCTAGATTTCCCAGTTCTCACTGTATTGTCAGGCTTTATTATAGTTCTTTCTTTTTACTAGCTTCCTATAGTTCCTACAGTTGCTATAAGGAAATACAATCCATCCATATTTGCCCCATATTTGGACTTCTCTTCTTCTCTTCATAATATGGTATTCATCAACAAAAATAAAATTTAAAAAGTTCAGTTTTGATGACATTAGAGGAAATCTCCCTCATGTTGAGATAGCTGTGGGGTAGTAGAAACAGTATCAGAATTGTCTCCCTAAGGCCTTAGCCAACATATTGACTTGGTTTGTATTGCATAAACTTAGACAAGTCACTTGAGGTTTATGAGTCCCAGTCTTCTCATCTGTCAAAAGTGGAATGACAGGACTTGCCTTGCCTAACTCACAGGATGGTGAAAGCCAAATAATCTCATCTCATATTCATGAACATGTTTTTTTGCCAATTATAAAGCATTATGAAGTAATCCATAACTCTTATGGTTTATCATCTAAGAATATATTGATATGTTTTGTATAGATTTATTAATGTTTCCTCATGTGTCAAGTGATTCATGCCTTTTATTTTTCTCCATTAGCTCCACATTTGTAGATTTACTCTCTTTTTCCCAGTTGGCAAAAACTGTCCCTATACAAAACTTTTACAAACCACATGGAAAATTTTTCATATCCCAAAGAATGAGAACCATTATAATTATAGTGTGCATCACATTTTCTTCAGCCTTCAGCCCAGAGAGGAACATGACAAAAAATCAATAGTGTGCCCAACCTGCCACCTCATCATATATTGATTTACATGTCATTTGCTTGCAATTATTTTTGTAGGTACAATTTAGTATTTTACTAATAGGACACCAATGTCATGATGGAGAATAAAGTTCATACTTGCATGAAATGGTTATCAACCTAATCCCAACATTTTTTCTGCTATGGCTTTGACTATGTTCTCTTAAATACAAATTCTTAGCCAAAAAAAAAAATGTTTTACACAAATAAAGGCCTACTAAGGGTAAGCACAGAATCCACACATCAGGTGTTACCTCTTCTGTGAAGCATTTCCTGAACCCCACAAATTATTCCTTTCTTTCTCAGCCTTTTTTGCACTACATTTGTTTATATAGAAGATGTGTTCCCCAGTTGAATGTAGTAGACTCTTGGTGAGATCTGACTTTATTTCTGTCTTGGTGTGTCAAGTGGCAAATTCAGTAGCCACTAAATTATTAATAGATAGATTTTAAATGAACCTCTTTAAATCCTAGGAATCATTAGATGGAGTGGCTAACTACTTACCCCTTTTGTAGTGACACACATGTCTACAAAACTTAAACACATGGATTTGCATTCTTATCCACACATACCTACATAGTAAAAAAAAAATCACATGTGCATACACTTATAGACATACTCACATAGTTACATGGATATATCAATATACCTATAACTGCATTAATATCAATATTGATGTTATTGATATAAATATAGATTTAGAGATAGCTATATTTATGTATACCCTCAAATCATGTGCAAACCATCAGAGTGGAAAAGCAGGAAAACAAAAGCACTTGTTCTGGAGTCAATGGGCCTAGACTGAAATTCTTATCATTTAAGTTGCTGCCCACATATCTTAGGCCAATTATCTATGGTGTAGTAGATAAGAATGCCAGACTTAAAATGAGAAAGACTGAGTTCAAATCCAACCTCAGATGCTTACTAGCTATGTGACCCTGGGCAAATCAATATCAAATCAATATCTTTGCCTCAGTTTCCTCATCCAAATGAGAATTATAACAGCACTTACCTAACGAGGTTGTTTTATCAAATGAGAAAACATGTACAGTACCTTCTAACCCTAAAGCATTATCTGAATTTTATTTATTTATGATCTATATACATGCATATTTATACATATATATATGCACACGTGTACATGCATAGGTACATGTGTATTATATTACATACAAATGTGTACGTAAGTATATGTAAATTATATTATATATATATAATATTATATATACCTTTACATGAGGGAATTTAACTAAATAGTTTATGATGTCTCTTGAAACTTTAGATCTACCATCTTATGAGCCTATGAGCGTAATACATATCTTATAATAGAAATCATTGGTTTAAATACTGATTCAGTCCTTTTGTATTCATATGGTCTTCAGCAAATCATTCTACCTCTCTGCAATACATTTCACTCAATCATGAAATATGGGATTTAGTCCTCTAATATCCTTTAAATCTCTAAAATCTATGATTCTCTACCATATATACTGTTTTTACATGCATATATATCCTTGAAGACACCATACCTATGATCATTTATATGCTCCCATATCCATGTATACCAAGACACATATTCAATATCATATTTCTGAATAAGCACTAAATCATGTGTGTGTGTGTGTGTGTGTGTGTGTGTGTGTGTGTGTATTATGTAACTGTGGTAGTGAAACTGTACCCTCTTTTTTTCAGGATCTTTATGAGGTAGTCCATCAGATCACAACCAGCCAGATCCAAATGGAGTTTGATATAAGGAAGGGTATAATCTTCATAAATGGTCACAGGATGGGTCACACCATCATCAGGGTCCATCACAATACTGTTGGTACAACCAGAGACATACAGGGACAGCACAACCTGGATAACAGTGTGCATGGCTGGGGTGATGAAGGTCTGAAAGATAATCAGAGTCATTTTTTCTCTGTTGGCTTTGGGGTTCAGGGGGGCTTCTGTGAGCAGCACAGGGTACTCTTCAGGGGCCACATGGGTCTCATTGTAGAAAGTATGATGCCAGACCTTGTCCATGTCATTCTAGTTGGTGACAAAATCATGTTAAATGGGGCACTTCAGGGTCAGAATACCTCTCTTGCTCTGGGCCTCATCCCCCACATAGCTGTCATTCTGGCACATATTAACTATTATACCCTGATGTCTGGAGCACCCAACAAGGAAGGGAAGGCAGGCCGAGGACCATTGTCTCCTAGAGGCATCATCTCCTGATACCCTGATATATATAAATATATATATATATATATATGTATATATATGTGTGTGTGTGTGTATACACATATATATATATACACACACACACATATATATACACACACAAATACATATGTGTGTATGTAATCCAATAAGTATTTAATTAGTGCCTCCCAAAAAAGAGCAGGAATTTAAGTCATGATAATAAATAAGAGAAAAATAAAAATTCTCAATTTCAAGAGCAATATGAAGAAAAGTATGTTATTTTCAAAAAGCAAAGGCAATGAACCATTAGCAATACTAAATATATATGTGCTAGATGGCATACAAAATTCATAAAGCTAAAATGAACAGAATTAAAATAACACACAATAACAAAATTGCCTGAAATAGTAATATGTTATGTCTCATGAAGAAAATCTAAAAGGAAAATATAGAACTTTAAAAAGAGCAGCTAAATTTAGAGCTTAAAAAATGTATATCTGACATCTCCTGAATAGGAATAATAAAAGTATACAAATTTCTCAGTATTGCATGGTACCTTTACAAAAATAAACCACATATGCAGAGTAATCATAAGTACAAATAGAAAAGAAGCAGTAGTAATCCTTTACAAACTAAAACACCCGAAAATATTAATTAATATGGCACTCAACCAAAAGATACAATTAAATGCACACTGAAAAATGATAGTCTAAATGATCACTTAGGGAAAAAAATCATTAAAAAAATTTCCCAAGCAAGGGAAAGAAAATAGAAATTATATATATATATATATATATATATATATATATATATATAGATATTTAAATTTCTGAAATTCACATATGTGACAACAATGCTATTTGCTGCTACTGTGCCTGTGTAAGACCAACAACACCAGCACACAGGAGGGCTGGTAGCATAGGTTCTTTGATCTGCTTTTCTAAGGAAAGCAACTTTAAGGGGTTAACAAGCTTACGTTAATTAAACATACGTATATCATTCACTTAGTCCAGGGGAAAAAGTGAGCACCCTGAACTTCAGAACAAATACAAGCAGAAATTACAAAGAGAGAAAATATAGACAGAGCAAATAACACAAATCAACAGACAGGCTTTTAGCTGTCTCACCGTAATAATACATACATAGTTAGCAGAGGGAGAAGCACCAATGTCTGGGTTTTCAAAGCCAGGGCAGGGAGTGGGGAATGGTCCTTAATGGCTACCCAGAATCTCATCTGGCCAAATCATACTACTGCTTTTCCCATGAGTAAGTCCGGTCAAAACCTCTCCTCCTGCAGTTCTGAGGGCTCTAGCTTAATGGCTATCCTCAGAGTACATATAACATTTTTAAGGGCCCAAGGGCTTCACATCTCTTGAGGGCTTCTCATCTCTTGTGACCTAATTAGCAACAGGGTGTGGGCCTTCCTACAAACAAAGGCAAGACTAAAGGTACTTAATTGCATTAGTGCTGAGAAGCACTCCAAAACAAAAGACACTTTGCTTGTCATTACAACATATTGCATTTCTCAGATTTACATATCTGAAGATATGCAATAACAAAAATGGAACAGAAATTAATCAACTGCTTTCTACTTTTTAAAAATACATATTACTCTAGTAAACACAAAAGCAGTACAAAAGAAGAAATATTTGAAGCAAAAAAAGAAATAGATAAAATGGAAATTAAAAGTTAAAGAATTTGATAAATGCAAAAGTTGTTTCTTTGCAAACACTAATAGAATTTTTAAATCTTTAACCAACCATTTAAAGAAGAAAAGCAGGAAAATAAAATCACCAGTGGCAGAGTCAATATGGTAGAAAGAAAACATTCAAATCTAGATCTTCCCCCAACCCTTACAGACACACATTTCTGTGAAAATATCTAGAAAATTCACTGGACTTAATTTTGACTCATAAATCCAAAAAGAAATCACAGTGATTCATTTTTTTTTTTAATTCAGGGCAGAGTAGGGGAAAAGAAACAGAGGTCTGAGGACACCAGGAAGGAGATTTGCCCAGGAACATGCGTGACAAAAATGGTAAGGTGCATTCCAGTGGTTATGACCTGAGAGAAAGCCAAAAGAGATACTAGAAAAAGATCTCAGGTGATCCCTCCACAAGCACCAAGTACAGGAACATATGCTATCTCTCACCAGATTCTGTTGCCTATAGTTCCAAGTAGAGAGAATTCTAGAAATGCTCATAAAAGCAGTAAGTGATGAGAAAGAAATTATATGTTTAAACATGGGAAAATAAAAGACAAAATTAATCCTAGTTGCTGATGACATGATGATTTACTTAGTAAACTATGGTGAAACAGCAAAGTAATTACTTGAGGGAATGCATAGCTTCAGTAAATTGAGATACAAAACAAATACACAAACATCTTAAACATTGTCATAAAGCAATAATAAAATCCAAGAGGAAATAATAAAAAGGAAAATTTATTCAAATAACTTTGGAAATTTTATTCAAAATAACTTTTGTTCAAAATTATAGAAATCAATATACCAAGTACATTCAATAGATATAAATACAATTGCAAGTTACTTGTTAAAGAAATAAAGAATGAATTGTTATTGGAACATTCAATAAGTATGGTTGGGTCATGCTAAATATTCTTATACTAATGAAATTAATTCACAGATTTAATGTTATGCCAATAGAACTATCATGGCATACTTTATAGAACATGACAAAATATTAACAAAAGTAATTTGGAAGAACAAAAGATCTAGAATCTCTAGGAAAAAGAATGGAGGAAGGAGATGAAAGATTTCTAGAACTCAAATTATAATCTAAAATGATAACATCAAAACTCATTTTTACTTGTTTTAAAAATGTAAATTTGTAGAAAAGAGTGGATGAGGAGGAACCATAAAAATTTTGATCTCAATAACCAAGTGTTTAATAAATCAGAGAATATAAATTACAGGGGGGAAGTATACCTTTTTTGACAAGAGCTGCTGGGAAAATGAAAAAGCAGTTTGAAACAAATTAGGATTGCAACAAAATTTTATGCCACTTACCAGAAAAAGCTCAAAATGGATACATGGCCTGAATGTAAAAATAAATCATACACACGCACACACACACACACACTAGAAACTAAATCAGGTACCTATCACAACTGAAATGGAGAAATCCTAATCTAAAGTAAGACAGAGATTGTCATATTTCTGATAGTATTTATAGTTTTTTTATATATTTATATATGATATGCAGATATATAACATTTATGATAATATATTACTTTGATTATATGAACAATGATTTCACAAACAACATGCAGCAAAGCTAAAAGGGCAAGAATTGATGGGAGGGGAATTAGTTTCATCAATTACCTCTAATAAATATCTGATAATACAAGGTATGTAGAGACAATTAATAGGAATCTATAATACCAAGTGCACCTGTCTAATAGAAAACAAATCAACAGTCATTTACTAAGCATCTACTGTGTGCCAGGCACTATGCTATAGTATGAGGGTACAAAGACAAAAATGAAACAGTTCTTGTCCTTAAGGAGCTTATGTTGTGTGGGGACATAGCACATATTCACAGTATGGAAATGTATACAAATTACACAAAATGAATACAAGGTTCTTTGGACAGAAAGCACTGGAAGCTGTGGCTGGGGGGCATCAGGAAAGACTCTATATTAGAAGTAGTATTTGAGATGAGTATTGAAGGAAACTAGGGATTTTAGAAGTCAGAGATGAGAAAGGAATGCATTCCAGCCATGCGTAAAAGTCCATGCAGCATTGAGGAATAGTAATGAGATTAGGTTTTATTGTTGTTTTTGTTGTAATTCTAAAACAATAAATATGTGGAATAATACATAACAAGGCTGAGAAGGTGGGCTAGGCTTTAAATACCAGAGAAATTTGTACTTGATTTTAAAGGTGATAGAGAGCCACTAGACTTAATTGAGAAGAGTGATGTGGTCAGAACAGTGTTTTAGCAATTTTTTGATAGCACTATAGATGATGATTTAGTGTGCAGGAATGAAACCAGGGAGATTAAACAGGGTAATACCAAGTGATAAGTGGGGAGACAGGGAAGGGAATAAGTATTCATAAAGTGCTTAACATGTGCTAAGCATTTTACTAAGATTTAAAAAACAAACAAACAAACAAATATTACCTCACAACAGTCCTACAAGGTAAGTGTTATTGATATCCCTGTTTCACAATTGAGGAAACTGAGGCAAATAGAGGGTAAGTGACTTGCTCAGCATCACACAACTAGCTAATGTCTGAGGTCATATTTGAACTCAAGTCTTTCTGACTCCAGGCCTAGTGCTCTATCTATTGCAATCCCAGATGTTTCACAAGGGATGAGAAACTCACCTATGGTGGCATCAGTGTGAATAGAAAGAAAAGAACAGATCAAAAAGTGCTATATGGGTAGAATTAGTAAAAGTTTGCAATTGATTAGATATTAGGATTTGATTTATTGTTTTGTTGATTGTCTATGATTAAGAAAATGAGAGAGGAATTGTTAATGGTGCAAATTAACTTAAAAGTGTGCCATACATAATTTCCACTCCAGAAAGCCAATTGTTATGCATTTACTAACACTGATGGGTCAGGTGTAGTAGTAGAGGGGTTGATGTTGGCCAGAAGAAAGTCCTCTTTTTCAGAGCCTGGACTAGAAGGTAGAATGAGGATGAAATCCAAGGATTTGCAGATGTCCAGTACAGAAGAATAATTTGTGTGGCAAATTTTCCTGGTTTTCTTGGTAAGCTATAAGGCAAGATCTTTTGTGGGAGTGATATGGGAGGCTCCAGAGGGGAAGAGAAAGTTGAGAATAATCTCTGTGGTATCTATGATAGAGAAGCAATTGAAAATATTAAGTTACTAAACAGAGCCTAAGTTATCTAACATAAATTTGTTATAGAATGAGTCCACATAGTTTCTTGACATTCTAACAGCATTCCACAGCACCCAAGTTGAACTGAAGAATGAACTGGTGGGAATAATGCAAGGTTTGAGTTTGGCCAGGTATGGGACAAAGACGCTAAGAGTAGAAGACAATATAACAATTTGTATTGACAAATTACAAAGTCAGGTTTAGGAAAGGAGCAAAATGGAACTAGAGCAAGGATAATGGCCTGGAAGAGTATTGATGGGCAGATAAACTGGAAGTCATAGATAGAATAAAGGATAGGTTTAGAAGAATTTAAACAAAGGAAAAGGTAGAATAATGTGATGTTCTGGTTGCCTGAGAGCATGTCAGAGTTCTTCATCATGGAAGTAGTTTATGGGTCATGAAAAGGTGAAAGTTATAACTATTATGATGTGATATACAACCAAAAGATATGAACAACTAGTTCTCAAAAAATTGTGAACTATTAAAAACTGTGTGAAAGATTACTCCAAATCATAAATAAAAAAATGTAAGTCAAAACAACTGTGAAGTTTCACTTCACCTCAGAAAAGTGGCAAAGATAGCAAAAAAGATGTGAATAATCTTTGTTAGAGACTATAGAAAGATGGACACACTAATGCCTTATCTGTAGGACTGTGAATTGGAAACATTCTACAAGGCAATATGTTGGCATGGTTAGAATTGTTTATAATCCTTGGGACCTCTTGTGAGTTTAAGATTCCCAGCACACATGGGGTCATCATATCTGATTATGGTTGCCATCAAATATCATATTCTCTGACACTAGTATTAAAAGGACACTTGAAGGAGAAAAGAATTAAGGAACCAGAGATTATTGATGGTTCTCTCTATCTCTATCCCTGCCCCTTTCTTCTACTACATTTTAATTTGAAAAAACTAAAAGGAAGAGCTATACTCCTTTTACCACTTTTCTCTGCACTTTAATCAGCCTGTGGGACACATAGGATGAGGATATGACCAACACAACAGGTGAGTTTTGAAAAATCACTCCAGTAACTTGGTCTCCTTTGAAGACTAAGAGCCAATGCATTGGACTGGTTAGTGGAGACTGGGTCCTCCGAGCAATAGCTAGCTGCTTCCCCTTTGCTTGATCTTGGTCACAAGGTTTATGTTAATCTCAATGAGGAGGCATGCCATTCAAGCCATCTTTCATTCAAACTATCCTCTCCCAGCACCAGCTCTATTAATAGAGAGTCTTAACGACTTCTGACTTCTACAGTAGGACTGAAGGAGAGTGAAAACTAGTCACAATATTGGGAAGACCTGGAAGTGGGGAAATTAGAGAGGGGATGGGGAAAGATTCCAAGAAATCTGAGGTCTCCAATTGGAAAAGAAGATGCAATTCCTGTTTTCATTTATAGGGTTAGACAATAAGTTCTCTTTTCTTAAACAAAAAAATATAGATTTGGGGGGGGGCGGACCAGACTTTGTCAGAATATAGCACTGTGAGAACTAGAAAAAGCCATGACCAGAAGACCTGTGTCTTTGGTTTGGCACTGCTACCTTATCACCTCAGACAAGTAATCCCCCCTCTGTCTGTGTCCCAAGATTTTTTTTTTCCTCCATGAAAGGATGAGACCAGATTTCACGGTGTTTATGGTCCTTCTATTTCTAACATTCTGAGTCTATGCTATCCACATGAATTACAAAGTCTTTCTCATTGACATTATCTTATAGTAAATCCTGGATAAAATTTTTGTCCTTTCCATTCAAAATTTTCACATGCTTTTGAGAGGCTACCCTTATTGAATTAAAAGGAAATCTTAAATCAAATCAGAGCACGTTATAAGATATATGCCATAAAGATGGGAGTGACCTGTAGTAAAACCCTCTCATTTTACCAATGCATGAATTAAGTTTAAGAAAAATGAAGTGATTTGCCTGAGATCACACAAGCAGAGCTGGAAATCAAACCCATATCCTGTGATTTTAAGTATGGTATTGTAAAGAGTACTAGATTCAGAGTCATATAAACTGGATTCAAATTCAAATTCTTCCACTTAGTGACCTTAAGCAAGTCACTTCACCTTTCTTGGATTTGGTTTCCTCATCTGTAAAATGAGAGTTTTGTACTCAATAACCTCTAAAGTCCTCTCCAGCTTTAAATCTATGATCCAATGATCCATCATAACAGGCTGCCCTATCACTAACCCCAAGAGATATTGCCCAGAACCATAAATCTTCAGACATCTTCCTAGGTTTTCTAACATAACTCAAAGAAATGATGGGAAATTGTGACTGGAAGTCCAACCTTCTTTATTTTTACCTGTGGGTGAAATATCTGGATGGCATTGCCTCCAATTACCTTCAATTGCTCAGAAGGGGAAAAAGTGATTTATTACTAGTTGTGGTTGGTTCCACACCAAGAACTTCATGGGGTGTCTGTCTAGAGGAGAAACCGTCTGCCCCTCACATAGAATAGAGCACCTCTCAGCTCTGTCACCAGTCATACACAATTAAATAAAAGGCTGGAACAGTGCTTTTTTCTACTAGCATTTAAGTTCTAATCTTCAAATACTGTTATGTTTATATGAAAATACTATAAATGCCCCTGAATTTTTCATTGAGAGAAATGAAATTTAAAACAATGGCATTATCATTGAATAAGTGAAGAGGAAGAGATTCAAGAGAACAGAATCAATTGAGATTCTCAACAGTTCAACCACAAATACTCAAGATGCCATAACCCACAGGACCTGACTCCAAAACATTCAGTGAGCTAAAGAAATCAGCCCTAGTTTTTCTCAACTAAAATTTTTGCCTACTAAAACCATCCATCCAATGTAGGAGACTGTGTCCTTCTCATTAGAAAGCTAAAGTAGCATCTGTTTTGTGTCTGAGCACAAACCTGGTGCTGTGCAAAGCAAAAATTCCTGGCCTCAAAGGCCCTATGCTTTCAAAGACACCAAATGCTTTCATATCAGTTATTTTCTTGGGAAACAGGAGCACACACATATGTATCTGTACATATGTGTGTGTATATATACATATATGTGTATACGTGTATACATATGTGTAGACAGATAGGCATATGTGTGTGTTTGTGTGCATATATATATATATTCACACACATACACAGATAGTTATGTATGTATATGTGTGTGTTGATGTGTGTGTGCATATCCTTTATACTTTTCCAGAAACACCTATACCCCAAACGAGAAGAAGAGAGAAAAAAAGACCAATTTTCACATAATCAAAATTACAGAACTTTTGAATTTGAGGAGACTTTAGCAGTCATCTAATCCAACCCATTTTTGATTAATGTATAAAATGTTTTACTGCAAAAATTCCAAATGGATTTCTAAATTAGCTGAGTGGGAGAGGCAATGTGCTAAGATGAATAGGAAGTCACTCTTTAAACCAGGAAGATCTAAGTTTAAGTCCTGTCTATGACTGGAGCTGGCTGTATAACCTTGGAAAATTCAGAACCCTGCATAGCTCTCTAAGGCTAGACATTGCAGATCAGGAAAGTGATTCTCTGAGTTATTTCAAAAAGCTTCATCACTAAAAGTTTCCTATTCCAAAGAAATCACAGGTTTGGTTCCCCTCCAACACCAACAACACCCCTCAAAAAAAAAAAAAGAATCATATGAAGTAAGACAGACTTCAGAAGCAAACCTTTTAGAGGATAGGATTCAACATTGAGGGAGAAAAAAACTCACTCAAGTATCTTACATTTTTTTAGAGCTTAAGGCTGATAAAATGCTTTCTCATAATCACCACATAAGGCAGAAAATGAAACTATTATCCCTATTTTACAAAGGATAAAACTGGGGCTGATAAAGGTTAAGTGGCTGCTTTGGATCACCCAACTAATAGGAGTTAAGGCTGGAGTTCGAGATACCCTTTCTGCCTCCCAGTTCAATTTTCTTTACATTGTCAGAGGAATACAAAATCACAAAATTTAGTACTGGCAGAGAACTTAAAGGTCAAGTAGCCCAACCCCCTAATTGTACATATATGGAAACTAAGGCCCAGAGTAGAAGGTTCACGGGATAATATGCTTAGAGTTTCCAGAACTTTTAGAGATCTTCTGGTCTACCTCTGTCATTTTCAGAAAAAAAAGACCTGAGAAGTAAAGTGAATTACCCAAGGTCAAATCAAACAGGGAGGACTAGCATGAAAGAGATGTTCTGGAGTTTGTGAGCTGTCTACCTTCTGAGTGAGGTTTGACTTAAGGAGTCAAGGGTTTGGTTGGAAATTTACTCCTATCACTCATTTTCATCACTCTACAGCCATCCTGTCTTGGACACTTGCTACCATTATGGCATTGGTCAAATCACTTAAGAACTTTTTGCCCTCTGTGTTCTCAACTCTAAGGTGAGGGGAGGGGAGGCAGGAATAAATAACCTCTCTGGATCCTTCCAGTTCTAAGTCACGGATTCTATGATCCCTTTTCTTGCATTCCTCTTTAAGAACTTGGTGGGGAGGAAAGACTGAATACTCGTGATTAGTGTGGCTAATGAATCAGACTGTCAGATGGTTGCCTAAACTGTGCTCTTCATTTGCATTTGTTGTCACTCCAAGGCAATGAAAAGTTTCCTTTCCTCAACAGCAATGACACCTGAAATATCCCTCAGGGCAGAGTGAAAAATTTGGAGAATTAAAAAGCCTACAGCTGAGAAAACAGTCTGAGAGACAGCCCATCAGAATGAGAGAAGGAAGCCTCAGAAAGGTCAGAAAACAGCATGTAACCCATGGTTCAGGATGAACAGCAGAATCTGGATTTTGATGTCAAGGGAAAGAAAAACAGTCACTTCAATGGCACCATTTTTCACTTTTTAGTGCTGTTTTTGTGAGAACAAAAAATTCAGGGCTCTCACATAACAGTCAGAATAACTATCACCTTTATATTTGTGGAATGGCTTCCAAAAAGGGCATCATCAACTCTTGGTAGCAGTGGACCCCAGCTGAAAGAGGGCAACGGAACCAAAAAAGATTCTACCATCAGTAGGAGAGGCATTAAACTTCCTCCACAATTTCCAAAACTACTTATTGAGTATCTGCTATATACCCAAACTCAGTTAGATTCTGGAGATATTTACTATGCAGAACAAAGAGAAATCACCATAGGCTAGAGTGGCCAGATAAGGAAATTAACTTTCAAAGATGTGAAGTGGTCACATAAGTAAAAAATAGGACATTTGGGATTTTAATCCCAGTCCTTTATTTTCAAACCCAGCATTTCTTCCATGAAAGCCCCATAATCTGTTTTTTTTTTTTTTTTACTTTCTTTGTGTCCCTAGCATTGCCACAGTTACTGGCATATAACAGGTGCTTACCAAAATTTTTGACTATTATTTTGGAAGAAGGCATAGAATTGCCATGAACATGTACAGAAGGAGAGATAGGACTAATGGACGGAAGTCACAAAGATTTCAGCTCAATAAGCAGCAATAAATTTCCAATTCAACAAACATTTCTTAAGAACCTACTGTACGTTAGACTTCTTGATTAACAAAGAAGATGCAAAGCCAAAAATGAAATAGCTCCTGCTCCAAAGAAATTGTGAATATTGTATTATTGGTGATGCAGAAGATAAAGCAATTTGGGGATTCAACTAGAGTATATTTAAGGCCCCTTCCAATTCTGAGATTTTTTTTAATGTTAAAGCTTTGTGAAGAAGGTAGGACTTGAATAATGAGTAGAATTTCTATGGGAAAAGAGGATAGAATATGCCAGAAGGAGGCATAAGTAAAAGTATGGAGGTAGGAAAGAATGTCATGCTTTGGGAAATAATGTTCTATGGGAAAGAAAAATTCATGATAGGAAGCAATGGGAGATTATATTACGTAAGTTTTTTAAAAAGTTTGAATGAAAAAAAAAGGTTGAATGGATGGTTGTTTTTGTTTGTTTTGTTTTTACCAAAATAAAATTTCACTGGGACTCCTGGCAAGAAAAATCCCTCCATTAATGCAGGTCAGCAACTGTTCTATAATTTAGAACTCCAAGTTGTTGTCTAAGGGCATTTAGAAAGTAAGGGACCTTCTAAAGGTTACAAAGCTAGTATATTAGAGACTAGTCTTGAAACCACATCTTCCTGGAACAGGAGTTTCCTAACCTAGCCCCTTCATACTGGCAGGGGATCAGAGAGATGCAATTCCATCCAGTACTGGTCTCCTGGATTGGCCTCTTCCTACTTAAAACAGATCCTTGCTACATTCAGAGGACAGAGAGGAAGCCATACTTTCCTGCTACTTCTCCCTATCTTCTCTCCTAGCCTGCCTGCTGAGATAGGAGATAAATGCTATTCTATCAGCTCCCTTCACTGCCCCACCCAGCTAATACCCCCAGTAAAACCCTTAATAATGCTAATCAATCTCCTGTCTTGATTAAGCAATGATTAACAAAATCCCATGCAATCTTACCCTACCCATCCCAGTGTACCCCTGTTGTGATTTATACTAACTTATTTTCCATCCCACCCTCACCACGAGTTTCTTATTCAGATCTCCCTCAACCCAAACACCTAAACATTGTACTCAAAACTATCTACCCATTCCATTGTGCACTTTGAAATACATGTTCCATAAGTAACAAACTTGCCTTAATCTTCAACCTTTTCCTTTCCCATTCCTTTCATTTTCTAAATGTCATTGAGAACTGGCTCCCTCCTGAGAACACAGCCTCCTGGGAATCTTTTCTAACATTGATTGTACTTTCATTAATTCTCCATTCCCAGCTCACTGGTCCTGATCAGGGGAGCTAGAATAATCCTTGCTCTCCATTGACACTTCCAGGCTCTCCTTCTCTCTCCTTTAGTCAGTAACCACTTGTGTTTTGAATTTCGGTCAATCCACAACTACCACTTAATCATATTTCTGGTAGTTGCTTTTACCAGACTGTCCCCTTCTTTCCTAAATGAGTTCAGTGACTAGCTCTCAATGCCTGCCCTCATATTAGGGGACTTCTACACACATACTGATATAATCTCACTGCATCCCACTTTCTCAACTTACACGTTTCTAATAACCTTCTTCTCCATCCCACCACAGCTACATGCAAAGATGGTTGCGATAAGTGTAAACTTTATATTGTTTGAGGTTAGAATTATAATTATAGGACTCCAATATTGAGTCACTTAGTCTAAATGGTCCTAATACTCATAAAAGCACATAGGCAGACATATAAGTTTGTACTTCTTTCTTGTACTTACTAATATTAACTCTGTCAAGCAGAAAATGCTCAAAGTTTTTGCCTGGATGAAGTACTTGACCTGCGGTAGTAGTCCTGAGTCATTGTTTTTTTCTGATTCTTTAGATAACTAGCTTAGTTTGTGGTTCTGATGAAGAAACTACCCCTATCTGAGCCTCACTCAATCCTGGTATTGATGTGACCCTAAAAACTTCTCCCCTATATCTGGGTATAATTAGGAATAGGGAATTAGGAATGTCCTCTCCTACACATGGCACTGTCCTCAACTTAGACCATTCTTAGGGTACATAATTTTATCATCTGAACACCATCTTGAAATATGTTTTTACCCTGATACATCTCCTCTCTCATGCTGGAAGAGTTTTATGCATCCCTAGGGATAAATCTCTGTTTACTGTGTGTGTATATATGCTTTTGTTCGACTATTTGTTGTACCATATAATAATAAAGTTCTTATTTGTATCAGTTTCCCCAGTACCAATTTCTTGAAATTTCCAGAACCCAGGTCTTTGCTTTAACCCTAGTCATGAAGTCGAATAAAGTGATGGTCATATCCCTAATCTTGCTGTCACCTACAAACTACTTCCATGTTCACAAACTCTAAAATTCTTACTATCTGATAACAATCCATTGTTATTCTACCTCTCCTTTTACCTTGTAAGTAAAACACAATTCTTGGTCCTCACTGTGATATACAATGCTTTGACACTTCATTTCTTTTCTAGGCCTCACTGACTGTCCTTTCTTCCCTTCCCTATCTTGACTCCTTAGTGAAGCAGTTCAATTTTAGGCTGTGGTCTTCGCTTGAATCTTTTGGACCCTTATGCTATTACCTACCTGTCCCTGCTAATCTTTAGTCTTGGTTTATTTCCACCACCTTCTGCCTTTACTCCTAGTCATGTAATACTGAAGAAAGCTAGAGAAATTCACGAAACCGTGCTGACTGGATCTACAACAAATTTGTTACATAATCTCAACTGAGGCCTCACTGCAGCCAGGCAATCATTTTACATGTATAGATTGCAATGTTTTCTCAGATATTTGACTTACTGTCAGTCATCCTATAATTATCTTACCCAAGTATGTAAGGAAATCTTAAAACAATATAGAAATGCAATGTGGTACAGTGCAAATAGCAGAAGAACTTCAAGTCTCAGTCCTGTCTTAATACCGTGTGACCTTTGACAAGTCACTTCTACTCTCTGATTCTCGTCTGTGAAATGTTGAGTGGATTCCACATGAAAACAGGTTCATAAACTTCTTATTGCTAGCAAGTATTTTGGGAATGCAATATGATGATGGAATATGCTCACTGAAAAATGATTCAATCATTTCAAATGGATTTATGAAGTTCTAGCATATTTCTCTTCTCTAGGTTCTATAGCTCCTACAAACATTCAGGCAACTATGAGCTCAATGATAGAATCATACTGAAAGAATGTAGAAAGTAGTTGAATTGCCATCAATTTAACATAGTGCCCCAGCAATTAACTCAGTGCCTGGCACACAGCAGGCCCTTCATAAATGTTTATTGAATGAATGAATAAATAATTTTTTGCACTGTTCATTAGTAGTCAAAATGGACCTTTACTCAGTGAGCCTTTACCTTTTAGTGAGATGATATAGAAACTGACCATATGAAAACAATTTTCTTTTTATAGTAGGGGGACAACAAGGAATTTTCACAAAGAACCTATGCAACAGATAAACTCCATAACGTGAGTGGTCACTAGTCACAAAAAAATACAACTATGGCTATAAAGGAACCAAGGTGGCTTTCTATAGCCATTTGGAAACCAGTCTCATTACCTTACAGTTCCAATTCATGTACAACTTGTGATATTTTGGCAAGGAGAGTATATTGTAAATAACAGTAAAATCCATACCATCTTAGGACTACACACTGAAAGCTGAAAGAGATTTGAGAGGTCATCTAGCATAACTTGGTCATTCATCAGAGTACTAAATAGAGACAAGGTGAGGTCAATTGTCTCAGGACATATAAGTAAGAAAAGGTGGTCAGGATTAGAAGTCAGCTACTCTGACTCTAGATTTACTGTTCTTTCAGGAGCAATAATTAAAAATGTACATTTAAAAAAACTGGAAATTTAAAAAAATTGCAATCACGAAAAAGATCTTGGTCTGGACAAGTGGTCATTTCTTTTGTGGTATTGAGCATACTTTTCTGAACAGGCAGCTGAAAGGTATTTTTATTCAGATTCTGGCAACTTCATTATGCTGTCAATTATTACATGGCTAAGTTCTAATACGAGTTTCATCATGTATTCAAATTGGAGAGAAGAATCATTTAGCAGCCACAACAAATTGAGCGCAGCAGGCTTTATTTCAAGAACTTCAGTGGTGTCAAGTGGTCAGTCCTTGGTTTTTAATTTCTGGATATATGAGATGCAAATTACATGATCTTTTCTCCTTAGCCAGCCAAGGCAAATGGATCCAATTACATTCTAGCATACTCTTAACTCTGAGGTAAATAACATTATCAGCTTGGGATAGGGCAGAATGAATCACAAAGAAAAGATTAATTATCTTGTAAAGGTATTTTATTATCTTAATTGTTCACATCACTCATGCTTTCCTAATTAGAAAAGTAAATATCAACTTAGGTTTTGCCCTTGTACAATGTAGGGAGGTTAAGCATTCACATGAATTATACTTTTTCAAACATTTAAACTTGATTAGGCCAACCATCAGTTTTTATAACCTATTTTCTTGTCACTGGACTTTATGCTGAACAATAAAATTCACTTTTCAAAGGTCAATTATGGCTTCTAAAAATATGCTGTATACAGCAATGTTCAGAAAGCCAAATTGAGCAGCAAATTATCATAGAGATACCTCCTCCTTCTTCAAGCAATCAATATTCAAATTTCTCTCTTTGCCTTTTCTTCACCAAGTCTTTTTCTTGTCCATTCAACTTCTCTCAGTAGGCAGGTGTGTCCTTCTTTATAGGACCACAGCACAAAGGGAAAAGTCAGAGCTGTATTCCAGCTCCTTCATGGATAGAGAGAGCCACGTGATTATTTCCCCCATGGATACATCATGCAAACTTGTCATGTGGAACAAGTTCTTTGTTTCTGACATAATAAATGGGTAGATGACACCAAGATTTCGCTGATGTCAATAAGTGAATAGCGCATTGATAAGCATGTTGATATCCTCACAGTAACCATGCCAGCCAGCAAAGGCGTACATGTTTTTATAGTATAGCATCCCAGTCATTACTGTCTAGAATGAATATCATGTGCCAATTTACTTCCCTAGGGTTTCTATTAATTTATTCAAAACACTTTATAAATGCCACTGTACCAAATATTACACAAGGTAATAATGAGTAAAAGACAAAATCAGAACAGTCCTTCCCTCAAGGCAACATAGAGAAGTAAACATAAAATAGATGCAAAGTAAGTATAAAGTAATTTTTTGGATGGAGGGCACTAGCAAATGTGGGAAATAGGATAAGCCTTGTATAGGAGGTAGGGGAGTTGAGAAGGTAGTCCTTTTCCTCTTCATCACAGCTATTTATATTATGTCTAGGCATTTTCTTCTTGAAACTCTTTGCTTGACATTTGTAAGAAGATAACCTGTATTTCCCAATGTCTGTTAAGTTATTCAGTAACTCATGACAAATGGGTACATTTCTCTCAGTATCTTTCATCTCCAAAGATCAAAATCCCTTAGCAAGGTTAATTAAGCTTCATAGTTCACTTGGAATATGGTAAAACCATAACCATTTCAAGAGAAAGAGATAGGAACCAAACCTTTCATTTACTTGGTGCAAGGAACTTCATGTGAGGAAACTCTACCCATGCGGGTTAGCACCTTTGATGCAAGACTCATTGTGGTTATAGAGTTGCCTAGAACACAGAGAGATTAAAGGATTTTACTCAGGGTCAAACAGCTAGATATGTGATAGGCAGAAATTGAACCTAGGTCTCTCTGGCTTCAGGGCTGGATCTCTATCCACTATGAAATACCTTGTTGCATCTTGGCATATCAAAACCCACTAAAACATAATTGAGGGAGGTGGGAATGCTTTCACAGAATACATTACCACATCCAATAAGAAAGGGCTCTACAGCCCTATCCCTTCCTCTCTGTGGTATGTCATTCAGATTCACACACACACACACACACACACACACACACACACACACACACACACATCCCCCTCCAAAAATTTCAGAATTTCTATCTGGAGATTTGATTTGTAAGCAGCCTATGGATTCATAATCATAATCAGAAAATAATGCTTTAGCTGAGCTTTCCCACACTTTACAAGACTATCTAGGCCCTAATTCTGACACATCTTTCTGCTTTTTATGTCTCCAAAGTGGAAGATTTGCAGAGGTCTGATGAGCTGTAACGCCCTGTTTCCATAGCTGGTTTACCAAGTCATTGATCCACGGCATCTCACTTAGGATCATTCTCTTTCTGGCAGGAAAGCTAGAGGGAGATGATGATCCAAAATGCCAGGAGTATTTTACACGTATGGGCACGTGGGAAGGACTTGATGAGCATCTGTGCACTGCATTTAAAGCAGATTCTGAGAGTGTGAAACTCCATTTATATGCTCAGTTAATGGGCCAACAGGCTTGAGAAGGATATGCTATGAACGGGAAGGGGGGTTAATTCAGATGCAGCTCAATTTGTGTTACCAATTCTTCAATCTCATTTACATTTACATTAGCAGGAGGGCTGCCTTAATGTGGAAGGGTTCATGGTGTTGGATGAGATCAAAGCCGACATGTAAGATTTTATGGGTATCATCTCTTCTTCTTATTCTCTAGTTGGTTGCCTAGTAGCAATGTCATGTTTTCTCTCTCTTCTCTGCCCCTCTAGTATAGTCAACTTACCTTTCCACCATAACCCTATACAACTCTGCATTCCTATATCTTCCTGAACCACTGGGCTGCAATATATGAGCCTCTTACCTCAACCTTTCAAGCTTACCCTTCAGAGAAAAGACTCTCAATAATATACAATCATTTTTATCCCAACTACTATGCTTTCTTAAAAAAGCAATTAATTTGATTCTTCCAAAGGGCTGGCTCTGAAAGTCCTTCCTTTTCTTTCTTTTTTTTCTTTCCTGATTTGTTCTTTTTCCATCAAATAAGATAATAATTGTAAACCACTTAAAAATATCATCATCATCATCATTTTTATTACTATTATTGAAGAATCTACCATCAGTGTGCTAGCTGACCTTGATGCTGTGTTCATTTTCATTGCAAACATTTGCCAACATGGCTGAAAACATCATACTAAAAAGCACAGGACCAAGCAGAGAGCCTTGTTTCATTCCAAAGTGGAGGGAATGTTGGGGCGTGATTTTCTGTTTGCAGATGATTGTGCACTCAATGCAGCCTCTGAAGCTGAGATGCAATGAAGTATGGATCAATTCTTTGCTGCTTGTGCTAATTTTGGCCTAACAATTAACACTGTGAAAACACAGGTGCTCCATCAACCAGCACCACACCATCTATATGTGGAACCATCAGTTACAGCAAATGGAGAAGTATTGAATGGTGTAGATAAGTACACTTACCTTGGTAGTATACTTTCCAGGGATGCACACATTGATAATGAGGTTGATGCACTCATTGCCAGAGCTAGCTCAGTTTTTGGCAGGCTCTGAAGGAAAGTATGGGAGAGAAGAGGTATTAGGCTGATTACCAAACTGAAAGTCTACAGAGATATTGTGTTGACCTCATTGCCATATTCCTGTGAAACCTGGACAATCTACCAGCACCATGCCAGGAAACTGAATCACTTCCATTTGAATTGTCCTAGGAAGATTCTGAAAATCACCTGGCAGGATAAGGTACCAGACGCTGAAGTCCTTACATAAATATAACTGCCAAGCATTCAAACTCTGCTTTAGAGAGAGCAACTCCGATGGGCTGGCCACATTGTTTGAATGTAAAATGTACACTTGGCAAAAAGACTGTTTTATGGAGAACTGACACAGGGCAAGCATTCACATGGTGATCAGAGGAAGCGATACAAGGACCCTCTCAAGGTCTCTCTCAAGAACTTTGGAATAGGCTGTGTGACATGGGAGACATTGGCACAGGATCACATAGCATGGCATGCCTGTGTCAGAGAAGGTGCTGTGCTCTACGAGCAAAGAAGAATTGAAATAGTTGAAAGGACACACAGGATGTGCAAGTTTGCAGTATCCCCCCCCCCCCCAATTGTTCACATGAACTCTTTGTGTCCAACTTGTGGTAAAGCATTCTGAGCTCATATTGGCCTGATCAGCCACAGTCAGACACGATGAATTTCGACTCAAGCGTAGTGGTATAATTTTGGTCCTCTTAGAGAATGAAGGACAACCAACTGACTAATTACTATTTAATAGTGTTTATCCAATAAGGATTCTTCTATCAAGACACTTGCATTCTGTATGACCTTCAATAAGTCAGTTTCCTCTTCTGTAAAATAAACTGATTGGATTCAGTGATTTCTCAGGTCCTTTCTAGCTCTGGCGTTATAGGACTCTCCCATTTGAATGGTAAGTGCCTTCAAATTCTTGGCCAGGAAGGGAGATAGTGGTGGTTAAGGACTGGGGACATGCAAACTTTGTAAAATTAAGGAGTGGGGGTGGTGAGGAAGATTCTCTTTGTCTTCATTTCCTAAGCTAGTGAAATATTGTTTAAACCTACTCCTTGACCCTTCATTCAAATGTCACTTTCCTGACTGCTTCTGTTATATGCCACCATCCTGTCATAAAGACTTCATAGATGTAGAGGTACAGTGATAAATCACCCCTAGCACCACTGTCAGGTAAATTACAAATGATGGAAGGCATTTCTGTGGACAGCTCATGAGAAACTGAATATTTATTTCATCAAGGCACCAACTTCTAAATACCCTAAACTAAACTGCAGGAGTTGTCGGAAAGGTAAGATGATATTGCTGGCTCATTGCTATTCAGGCAGATGGCAAAGACTTGTTAAAATAGAGCTTCCAGCTGCTTTATTGTTCTAGCAAATTAAAAATGAAGTTGAGAAAGGTGAATTCAGTTGTAAAGGGTGGGGAGGCAAACTTGACTTAGACTTTCGATAAGGAAAAGATAATTGTTGACTTTTTGCATAGATCGTATTCTCTTAGTTAAGAAAAAGAGCCAATTTTTCTTCATAAAGAAAGCTTCAAGTTATTCACGAATCTTGGCCTCTTGGACCTAGTTTATTCATTAAATCATTATTTTTGGAGAATTGTTTATACATTCATTGTGGAGTAGTGGAAAAGAATTGGCTTCTACTTCCAGTTGTTCCATTAGCTAAATACCTGGGTGCACTGGGTCAAGTCAATCCTCCTAGTTGGGCCTGGGTCGTCTCATCTGTAAAATAATCTCCTAGGTCACTTCCAGTTCTGGCATTCTAAAGTTTTGAAGTGGCACTCATAATCAGTGCACATGTCACAGACAAACACTAAAGAGACTTTAAAAACCTAATTAAGACTTATAACCAGTTGGGCATCTAAAAATAATGGGCTTTGTACCTGTTTCATGTTAATGACTCTCCATGGAATAATATTCACATAATTTAGACATTCTAAAATCCTATTTGACTTAACTTGACAAAAACACTCTGCTCAGTAAATTTGAGGAGTTTCTCCCTTGGATTGTAATAATAATGAGTATACTGAGGCTTAAAACAAAACCAATTATCTCATATTCTGAAGGTGTGGAAATTTAGCAATATTCAGGTTTCATGGGGACAAGAGTGATGCCATAGAGAACCAAGTAGAGATCTGTGTGCATTTTGAAGTTTTTGTATATATACAATATCCTAAACCTGAACTTCTATAGGTTTCAAGACATAAGAAAATCATGTTAATAGTTGATTTTGTAATTTGGAAATTATGTAAAGAAAGTGACTAAAATGTATATATTCCTTGCCCCAGATAGATTTAAAGGCCCTCTATACACCAACATATTTTTAGCAGGACTTTGTGTAGTAGGAAAGAATTACAAAATAAATAGATTCCCTTTTGGAGGTTGGGTTAACAAATAAGAGTATGTGAATAGAATATGATGATCCTATAAGAAACAATACATATAATGAATTATGAGAATTATGAAAAAACTTAAACTCATGAAAAAGGAAGTAAGCAGAACCAGAAGAACAATATATATGACTACAATGATTTGAATGGAAAAAACTAGCAATAATGCAACAATTAAGCCTTAATTTTTTGAGATTACAGTGATCAAGCATGATCCCAAGAGGAATTAAGATAAGGCACTGCACTCCTTCCTTTGGACTGGTAGGAGACTATGGGTATGGAACACTACAGGATATGTCAGGTATTTCCAAAACGTTCATTAGTTTTTCTGCCCCGCTCTTTTAAAAAATTCTTTGTTCTCATGAATGACTGTTTGTGGAATATACTGGGAAATGTAGATGGTACATATTCAAAAGATAGCAATAATTTTTATGTTACTAAATTTTTAAATGCTAATTTAAAAAATCTAATCTAAATTAGGAATTTTCATACACACACATATATGTGTGTGTGTATATATATATACATACATACATATATATGTATGTTAGTCAAGCAAAACCTCTTTCATGCAGAATGCATATACCCCATAGCTGTAGACTTCTGATTACTCTGGGAAGAAGTGACTAAAATTAGTTTAGAGAGCTTGAGATACCAACTGGAGTCATTTTACCCACTGTCAAGCTCCCAACCCAAGGGAAGAGAGTGGGATGAAGGCAGCTGTTTACCAACAAAGAATATCTAATTAAAACCATGTGAAGTCTTCAGAGAGACCACAGTGGAGCCTTGAAGGAATATGGGCATAAGCATATTTCCAGTTTATTTAGAATATTGCCAAGGAAAAATTACCAAAAAGGCATCTTCTTCAAAACTCTGAAGGGCAAATCTTCAAGTGGGCACATTTGGTGTACTGTGGACTAAAATGTTTATTACCATTTTAATAGCAAGCCTTTACTCGAAGGCATATGACCTGGGGGTGGGAAAAGGAGCATTTAACACAAAAGGAACACATTGGACAAAAAGTCAGGACATTGGCATTGGTCCTGGCTCTGCCATTAGTTCACTTTGTATCCTAAGTCATACCTCCATGCATCAGTTTCTCCATCTAAATAATGAGAAGGCTGTACAAGATGGTTTCCACAATCTCTTTTCAGCTCTGACATGTTGTGTCTATGCTACATGTTCTATTATCCTAGACTGGGTTCAAGGAGACCTTGAGTCTAGTCATGACTGCCACTAACTCCCTGTGGAAAATAGAAAAATCCATTTTTTTTTTCTCTAGGTTTCAGTTTTCTTCCCCTCTAAATGAGGATTGTTCTGAGCCAAGAGGAGCTTGGGCCAATCCAATGATTCAGATTTGGTAAAGGAATGCAACATAACATTTGTGAGCCTTAAGATATAATTTTTAAAATGTTGTACTTAGAACAAGATTAAAAAGGATACAATTCTGAGATGAAAAAAGAATCTCCTTTGCCTCCGCATTCATCACAATACCAACAGAAGGTCAGAAAGATGGCACTGTGACTTCAAGGCAGCAGAAATTCTGATAAACCTCTAGAGGATCAAGTCTATGTAGGCCGGGTTTTTAAATCCCTTAGTTTTTTGTACCAAATTTCAAGGACAATCTCCTTGCTTTCCTAAAAGGAAAGCATCTCAATCAATATAAAATAAATACAGTTCCTATCACATAGCTATTGGAGTACATAGATAATCTCTAAGGTCCCTTCAAGCTTTCATATCACAGTACCATTCTATGCCTTTGAAGTTTGACAGGTGGCATGGGCTAGGGAGACATTCACTGATGTTGCAGAAACAGTAAGAATCTACATTTGGCTTATTGCCCAGGTTTGTCAATTAATTAATTGATTAACCAGGTAGGGAGTATAAGATTTCCACTACCACGTGGGACTACCCTGAAGCCACTGGCCCAGTGGTTTTTTCAGATATTATCTAATATGTAAATTTAGGTTTTTCTAGTGGATGAATATCCCCATTGATAACCAGAGGGCACCTGTGGGAACTTAAGCTCTTAAGCTAATCTTACTCTAATTGTCTGAAGTTCATATTTTCATGGCACCATGGAATTGTCCCTGGGGAACACCATAGATTTAAAAGTGTGGGATGGAACTTGGGGGACTGTAGATGTTATTTTGATGTTGTAGGGAAATTCTAGTGAGGAAGTTCCTCTACCAAAGCAGATGGGTACCTGGGTACCTTCTCTACCACTTGCAGTCTTAGGGAATTGTTAGGAGCGTTGAGAAGTTAAATGACTTGTCCAGGGTCATGCAATCATCATGGGCAGAGGAAAGACTTTAAATCAACTTTCCCTGACTCCAAGACCAACTTTATATATACTGTTAGACCCTACCCCTAGTGATAACATACTCCAAAAATAAAGAATATACTCCAAGATGTCAAAAATAGAAAATCTGTCATCTCTGCTGCTGAACATTTACCCTGCAACTGAGAAAACTTGACTGACCAGTTTAATGCATAGACCTTAAGAAGACTTTACAAATGGCCACATAATTTTCTACGACATAGTAAGGCAAAAATAAAACAAAACAAAAACTATAAATTGAATTGTGTTTTAGTAACACTGTAAGGAAACTACTTTAACCAAAGGACTCCCTTAATTCTATGCCTCCTCCCAGCTGGTATATAGTGATAAAGAATAAAAGAATATAACATAGATAGGCAACTCCCTGTTATCAGGCTGGCAAGCAATCAGAGAAAATATAGGAGAAAGACAAGTATTTGCATCTATTTGGCTTCCAGCCCAATTTCACCAGCAATCAGAAATATCATGGCAGCTGCCAAATCAACACAGTCTTGCTAGTCTCCACTAGAGAACTCTCTTCCATTCTAGTGATTACAGTTGACTAGAAGTCTTCAGGCCTTTGCCATTGAAGCTAAGATCTGTCCCAGCTCATCTGTCTACTGTGCTTCAGCATGCTTTGTTTTGTTTTGTTTTTCCCAGTTTATTATAACTGAAAGAGACCTAGAAATGCTGGTTGTGCCAATTGTGCTGGGATCTTTAAGTGCATATTTGGCCATGTGTCTTTATTTGGGTTAGATGATCTCTAAGGCCCCTTCCAGATGTCACTTGCTATTTACTGCATGTGATATATTCTATTTGATGATTCTATTTTATATTATACTGAGAATCAGATGTGAGTTTTAATCCCATTTCTATAATTAATTTGCTGTGTTATTTGTTGAGTCATTCTGATTTTGTGTTTTCCTCTTCTGTAAAACGAAGATAGAGCTAGATGATTTCTATATTTCTTCTCATCTCTAATATTGTAGGATTCATCAGTTGGTTCAAGGTTATAATGGAACCACATGATCTATACCTCTGTAGATACATAAGGTAGATTAAATGCGAGTGTGTGTGTGTGTGTATGTGTGGAGAGACAGAGAGAGAGAAAGAGAGAGAGAGAGAGAGAGAGAGAGAGAGAGAGAGAGAATATTACACAGCTAAACCTGGAAAAACACTAGTTGTGATTTTTACTTCAATGCTCTGCCAATCAACTTTCTTAGGGAATCATGGATTCTCAGTTTGAAGATATCTTTGAGGTCATCTGATCCTATGTATTGGGTCTATGAATCTTCTATGTAATATCTTTAATTGGTGGGTGGTCACCCAGTGGTGGGGAAATCATTGCCTCACAGTACATTCCTTTTTTGCACATCTTTGTTAGAAAGGTTTTTTCCTTATATTAGGCTGAACTCTGACTCCTTATAGCTTCTATACATTAGACCTAGTTATCCCTCAGAAGCTAAGCTCCCTTATACCTACTCCTTACCCCCAATATTTGTCTTCTCCAGGTTAAAAAAAAAATTATGTTCAGTTCCTTGAGTCACTTGCATTCAGGAGCACTCAACCTCTTAGATTTCTATTTTTAGAAAGCCTTCCACTAGTCTGTACTAAATTATTAGCTAGTACCTAGATAAGATATCCCCCCCAGGAGTGTTTGCCTTTAAATGAGGCAGTCTTAGAGACAGAAAAGTCATTAATTCCAAAAGAAAGGTGTCTCTAATGCTGGAATTTCAGTCCTCCTTTTCTTTTATTCCTTGTCAGCCTATTCCACATATTTTGAATCACAACACTTTTCTTTCCATGATAATTAAGCTCCCAGAGATCATTCAAAAAGTAGGAAAGTCAAGGGAAGTCCCTCACCCCACCCCAACCCAGCCTCTTATCTGCCCACATAATACCTGATAGTCATTATATCCCATTGCCTGGGGGGTGGGAATGGGGAAGGATGTAAATTTAATTACTTTCCTCTAGCTTAGTAGAGGGGCCATAGTTAACTCTCCCAATCAACCTCTTTTGAGGGCCTGGTCATTGTAGCTAGGATACTAGCTCACCAATCAGCACTCTCAGGACCACCTGGGCAACATTGGACATCAATACAAGTGAGAAAGAGTGCCAAGTGGAATGATGTTGGAGAGGCTTGGGGGAGGAAATATTCATTATAATAGTAGTAATGATAGAAATGGCTTCTGGAGAGATAGAAAAGAATGGGAAGTCAGAAACACTGCACTGTGGGGGTCTAAGTGCCTCAGAATGGCAGATATCAGAAGAAAAAGAAGGAATCTGAAGCAAGTTAACTAACTATTAAATACTCTAACTTGAAATGAATAATTTATAGATCACTATGCAGCTGCTTCTACTTGGCTAGGAGGAGGAAGAGTGAAAATATATCTACTGGGACATCTAAAGAGTCCAGAACTGGATAGTAATGTAGGAGACTTCCTTTTATATTCCACATACACACTAAGAAACAGATGTGCACAACCATCCAGCCACCCATGTATACATAACAGTGTCTGGCAAATTCTCACTTTCTGTCTCTCAGACATAATTTCTCTCTCACATTCATGCACATGGCCTCTCCTTCTATCTTTCTTCTTCCTTCTCTCTCTCAGTGTTTGTCTCTCTCCCAAACATACCAGTCTGTGACTCCTGACCAGAAAAATAGCCTCTTCTCCCCTTTACATACACATGCATGCACACACACACACACACACACACACAGTTTCTCTCATACACGTACAAGCATATAAACATACTCCCTCTACATATAACAGTTTCTATCCTTTACCCCCACAATCTCTAACAAACACACATACACAATCATTCTCTCTCCCTGTCAGTCTTCTGATTCTTTGTCTTTCTGTCTTTATTCATGCTTCATACACACACACACACACACACACACACACACACACACACACACACATCTCTCCACGAAACTTCCAAGGGCAGAGACTGAAAGACTGAAAAGTTATTTCCAATCAAGTGACTCAGCACACTTTATTTTGACTTTGACTTTGAGCTTCACATCTGTGGTAGTACTCATATTATGGCTGCAAGAAGAAAATTGTTCCCAGGTGAGAAGTAAATTATCTGGCTTGGCACTAAAATGTTGAAAAGGGAAATTTCCCCTGTTTGCTGTAGGCACCAGCCCTTTGTTGAAATAACTCTTTGTTATCCAGTCAAGCAGCAAGTGTGCAAGTGTGCACACACGTGTGCGTTCTCTCTCTCTCTCTCTCTCTCTCTCTCTCTCTCTCTGCAATCTGACTCTAAAATGGATTTTGGGTTAGATGTACATTCATACATGGGCATGCATGTACAAGAATACAATTTCATTTTTAGGGAGAGGAGGGGGGCACCAAAGAAGCTGTTCCTCAAAAATTTGACTGTACCTCCCTTTACTTGTCCATCTATTGTACTGCATCTAATATTTTGGGAGAGTTCAAGCATTGACTATAATCATAATGCCCCAGATACCCTGCTGTTTCAGCAATTTGTTTGTCATTACATGTTTGAAGGCTTGAAAATGGCTGGCCTTATTAGTAGATCCTCAGAGCTCCTGCAAATCCAGTAACCTTTAAAAGCTTGATGCAAGTGACACTGCCTCCTCTGGAGCAGGCTTTGTTTCTGTGACTAGGAAACAGCAACAAATCAATGCCTCTAGGAATACCTGAGCACCTTCTTTCATAGCCCTGCAAATGAAGAATAGCAGTGTCTCAATGGTAACAAGGGAGAAAGAAATCATTACTTCTTGCTGCAGCTTAACAACAATAATAATAAGGCAACAGTAATAATAACACTTTACTTTAAAACCCAACTAACCATTCATGTCCTGATGCAGATGGGGATTAGGGGAATATGGCCACATGGGGGAATACAAGACAGTGTGACGTATAGCAGGGACTTGGTTTGTCCTGACACTACCTGCCTGGAATGGTACCTGAGTCCCAGGTGAAGTGGCTCCTAGTAATACAACTGATTTGTTTAGCACCCAGGTTAGTGTGCTACATTACCCATATCCCATATTCAAAAGCTTTGTCATCTTGCAAAACTTTTTTTTCCCCTGTAGAGATTCTCCTTATCTTGCCCAGATTGGAAATGCAGAGGCTATTCATGAACTAGATCCTGCTGCAAACTAGCTTAGGAGCTCTGACCAGATCTGTTTCTAACCGGGACTTGTTCAATCTTCCTTGGACAGTCTGGTTGCTGGAACTACTGGGGTTCACCATACTGATGCTATACTTAGGGCAGATACCTAATTGGGTTAGTTCATTGTACCTCAGAGCTCCCAAAATCAAAATATCTACCAGCCTCAGCTTCCCCTGTTTCTGGGGACTCCACTCCTGACAGAAACTTTATCCAATGATATTAAAATGTCATTGGAAGTCAATAAGTGTGCCCAAGACTGAAGTATCTGCGCTTGAATCTGGAAGTTAAATTGAACCAATGGATAGAGGTACTTGGTCTTCTCCAGGCAAGATGTGTCAAGCCTAAAGAAAGTAATGTATATTAGAGCAATTTTCATCCATGCAATACTAGTCTTACCATTCACTTTTGGAAGAGTAAAATAGAAAATGGGTTTAGAAGATATACAAACAAAAACCTTGCAAAACTGTAGTATAATACATTACCCCAAGACAAGTACAGAAAAACTGATACTTGACTTATTACAGTCAGCTTGGTTGTACAGTATTTAGAATATTGGACGTAGAGTCCGGAAGACTTAGCCCAAACCTCAAGATACTACTGATATGATCCTGGGTGAGTTATATAACCTCCCTCAGCCTCAGTTTCATCATCTTATAGATGGAAATAATACTGGCACCTACTTCAGAAGGTTGTTGGGAAAATCAAATGAGATAATTTATGTAAAGTTACTTTGCAAACCTTTAAGACTCATGAAATGCTAATAGTATAATCATCATTATTGTTAATAATGGAAAGGAGAAGGATGGTAGACATTCTTGGAGCACATGATAAACAGGCTAAAAATTTAAAGAAATGCTTTATGAATAAACATACACAATTTTTCAAAGCAATGGTAAAAGCAGACAATTGGTATATGCTTCTGATCTTGTTCCTATTCTAATTGATATTGATGTACTTCCAAATGGAGCCCATGAAATGATCAATATTTAAGATTAGAACCAATAAGCCCTCCATGGATGAACTCAGATGACCCTATATCAACAAAGGATGGAACAAATGACTGTCATGCAGCTTCATTTACAGAAACTGAGAGCTTTGTTATAGCAAGAGAAAACTAGGTAACTGTTACCAGAGATTATAGAAAAGTCATCATTACAGGCTTTATATTTTGTATGACTTCATATGTATAATTGATATCATAGTACTTGCCTTCTCAGGGGGAAGGGGGAGAATTTTGGACTTATTTTTTAATATTAATTAATTAATTTTTAGTTTTCAACATTCACTTCCATAAGATTTTGGGTTCCAAATTTTCTCCCCCTCCCTCCCCTCCTCCCACGCCAAGATGGCATGCAATCTGATATAGGCTATACATATACATTCATATTAAACAGATTTTAATATTAGTCATGTTGTAAAAAATAATTTGAACCAATGGGAGGAACCATGAGAAAGAAGAAATGAGAGAGAGAGAGAGAGAGAGAGAGAGAGAGAGAGAGAGAGAGAGAGAGAGAGAGAAAACAAATAGTATGCATTAATCAATATTCAGGCTACGTAGTTCTTTTTGTGGATGTGGATAGCATTTTCCATCATGAGTCTTTGGGAGTTGTCTTAGATCCTTGCATTGCTGAGAAAAGCCAAGTCTATCAAAGTTAGTCTTTGCACAATGTGGCGCTTACTGTGTACAATGTTCTCCTGGCTCTGCTCACTTCAATCCACATCAGTTCATGTAAATCTTTCCAGGTTTTTCTGAAGTCCACCTGCTCATGTTTCTTATGAACAATAGTATTCCATTACATTCATATATCTTAACTTGCTCAGCAATTCCCCAGTTGATAAAGCATCCTCTCAATTTCAAATTCTTGGCCACCACAAAAAGAACTGCTATAAATATTTTTGCACATATGTGTCCTTTTTCCCATTTTTATGATCTCTTTGGAATACAGCCCCAGAAGTGGTATTCCTGAATCAAATGGTATGCATGGCTTTATAACCCATTGGGTATAGTTCCAAAATGCTCTCCAGAATGTTTGGATCAGTTCACAACTCCACCAAAAATGCGTCAGTTGGAACTCAAAAAAAAATTTAAAAAGTGAATGTTAAACAATTTTTAAAATGTGAATGGGATATTTTTAATGAAATAAAAAAAACATATTAAGGAGCCTAGACTTTTTGATCAGTTCAGATTCTGAAATTAAATGACAGAAATTATGATATTTATCACTATGGTATGCACATATTTAACTTCTGTCAGATATTTCAAGCCATAACCATGTAGTTAGAATGCTACGACAAAAGTTCTTATCATTGAGACTCACAAATGTCAATTCCTTGTATTACAAATGTAAATACTGAGATGTTCTTTAACATAGAATATAAAAATAACCAGAGCATCATCAGAAAAAAGTTACACATTATCTTCCATATGAAATATTGACAAAAATTTCAGAACAATGATTTTATTAGTTGTTACCATAGTGAAGACTCACAACAACCAAATGACATGAGACAAAAGGTGTCAAAATATAGAATAGATCAAAACTATATGGAAATGAAGCCCACATTATCCCTATCATACTGTTTAGTACTTTGCCCAAAAATGCTATTACTGTGGCTACAGATTATAAACTTACATCTCAACACTTTATTCAATTATAAAAAAGCAATCCTTTTATCTATTTACACATTAGTCCTCAGAGTATTAAAAATAAAAAAAAAATATAGTAGAGTAGTGACTTGTCCAAGGATTTTTTCTCTTTGCACTACATCAGATATAATGCAAGAAAAACACTGATGAGAATGATCCCTTTGCTAGTAATATGATATATAGCTCTTGGGAACATCAATTTCATATCACCAAACGCCTGTTAGACACATGAACCAGGATGTCCTTTGGATATATCAAACTCACTATATCCAAAATGAAATTTTCCCTAAAACATAGCTCTCTTCCAGATTTCTATATTTTTGTTAAAGGAACCACCATCATTCTTAAAATTCAGTTTTGAAACCTTAGAGTCATCTTGGGTTCTACCCTCTCCCTCATTACCCCCTTATGTCCACTTGATTATGCATGTATATATGTATATAATTTATTTTCATTTTAAATTCTCTCTCTTAACTGCCTTCTCAACCATACATTGAGAAGGCAAGAAATACAAAATCCATTATAAATATAAAGTCATGAAAAATAAATTTTCTCCTTAACTATCATCCAAAAAAAGAGAGAGAGAAATGTGTTTTAATGTGCAAGCCAAGTGCATCAACCCTCTTTCTAGAAATGGATAGTGTTGTTCTTCATAAGTCCTTTGGAATTGTGGTGGGTCATTCTAGTTATCAGAATTGGAAAGTTTTTCTTAGTTGATTATATTAATAATATTGCTGATACTATGTAAACTACTCCCCTGGCTCTGTTCATCCTATGCTATACAATAGTATACTCTGCTTATACAAATCTATGCATTAGTTCTTACAAGTCTTCCAAAGTTTTTCTGAAACCATTCCTTTCATCATTTCGTGAAGCACAATAGTGTTCCATCACATTCATATACTATAACTTGTTCAGCCATTCCTCAGTTAATTCCCTCAATTCTTTTCCAAGACAAAAAGAACTGCCCTCAATATTTTTATATATATGGATATTTTTATCTTTCTTTTTTATTTTGTATAGACTTAGTAATGGTATTGCTGTGTCAATGGGTATGCAAAGTTTAATAGCTATTTGTAGAGGGTAGTATTTGATGCTAAGCCTTGAAAGAAGATAAAGATTTACAAAGTAGAGAGTACATTAATGATGTCAGAAATATCACATGTGAATACAAGAGAGTAGAACATAGAGTATTGAGTTTGTGAATCAAATAGTTCTGTATGGCTGGCACAGGGTACATGAACAGGAGTAATATGAAATAAGGCTGGAAAGGCACATGGGATTAAGATGGCAGAGAGTTACAAATGACAGGCTTATTTCATATTTTAACCTAAAGACAATAGGAAGACATTGAAGGCTTTTGAGCAAGGGTGGTGTAACATAGCCAGAACTATAACTTTGTAAGAATATTTTTGCAGCTCTGTGGAGGATGGCTTGGAGAGGTAAGAAGTTGAGGACTGTGAGACCACTTAGAAACCTATTCTAACACCTACCAATATGATTACCACATAGTAGGTGCTTTAAAAGGGTATTAAATATAATTTGTAATTTATATAAGGACCTGAACTAGTATCTTAACCTTGCAAGTTGTGAAAATGGAATGAATGGAGCAGATATTGTGAGTTACAAAGATGTATCACCTGATTGAGCAAGGTATGATGAGGGAAAGAACAAATTCAAAGTTAACTCCAAGATTATGAACCTGACTGACAGGAAGGATAACAGTATTCTTGATAGAAATAGGGAAGTTTGGAGAGCCAAAGGAACAGCCAGGTTGAGATGTCCTGGATATATAGATCTGGGATAGATCTGAAGAGATGACACGTGAATGTATAGGAGATAATTCAGTCAATGATATTGTATGAATGAGTGGGTGAAAAAGCATTTGTAAAATGGTTACTCTATGCTACTATAGGGTTACCATATACTACTATGTTAGGCATCCAGGATATTAACACAAAAGCGTGATAGGTTTTGCCCTTATAGAGCTCGTAATAAGGAATAAGTAAACATGGAATTACACCCTGTGACTTGTGAGTCCGTTTGGAAGGTCAAAGAAGTTGGGAATGCCATAGAGGTTTTGATTGATACATGCTTTTCAATAGCAATGACAATATTGATTGATTTTGATTCCAGACCTGAAAAGGAGGTTGGGAGAAGATGTGTGATGCCAGGGCAAATGGTAAGGTCTGGTAGTCAAATAGTCCATATGATGTGTCAGTAGGATGAGGCACAAAATCTAGTGGCCTGGACAGTTCAGGGCATGGGCATGTGTTAAAGTTCAGTGGTCCAGGGAGTATAGTGTCAGTCAGAGTGAATAACAAGAATATGGCCAGGATGGAATATGCCATGGCTAGACATAAGCTTTCTTGTAATAACTCACCAATCAAGGGGCCCAGGGCAAAAAGAACAAGAGCTCTAAGTGTGACAGAGGAGGAGAAAAGGATGATGTTCATGAATAAAGTACTGGCAATGGAAGATAACAATTAAAAAGACGAAAACAAATATACAAATATAAAGAGAAAGCAACATCATGAAAGACAAATTTGGAGCCTGCACCCATGAAAAACAAATGTTTGGAAGAGTAAAAACTTGCAAGGAGGTCAATTTAGCTACTGAGATCACTGGTAACTTAAGAGAGGAAAGTTTTATGTTGTATTGGAAATCCAATATTACAATAATTATAAACAGTAGAAAAGTGAGTTGGAAGTAAGGAAATGGGGGCAATGAATGAGTCAACAAAGCCCTACCCTCCAAGAGCTTGATTAAAAGGGAAAAACAAAGAGAATATCCTCAGGAGATATCAAGGTCCAATGATAGTGTTTTAAGGATTGAGCAGACTAGGATAAATTTCTATACTGCAGAGAGGAATTAAGTAGAAAAGCAGAGCTTGAAAATGAAAAAGACAAAAATAATTGCTAGGGCAAGCTTCTGTAGGAAATGAGATGAAATGGGATCAAAGACACACCTTTATTAGTGTTGCACTTTTATGAGGAAAAGAGTTATTTTTCTTCCTCAGAGAGTGGAACAAGGGAGTAAAGGATGAGTGAAAATGTATAGTGGTTTTGTTTTAGGTGCTAAAAGAGATACGAAGATATAAGATTTAGAAAGAATTGTTTCTGCTTTCATGGAATATATTATAGATTCTAGTGGAATAAGACCACTTATACTCAGAGACGTTGCATCCATCCTAGGATCATGAGAATTAGAGCTGGAAAAGGACCTCAGAGATTATTTTCAAAACAGATGTTTTAGGTCTAGGACATTTGCATTGAATCATTAGGGACTCCATGTCTGTGAGCTCATGGGGAGCTCTCTGGCTGTTTTGTTTAATTAATAGATATCTTTGCCACTTGAGAAACAGCAGGAACCCAGAAACTAATAATAGCAGCTAAGCCAATAATTTTTATTACCAGAGCATTAATATAGCATCTTTGTGTCACTCCAGCCTATTCCATGGGGTTCTCAGCCCTCAGTTTCCTCATTTCTAATTTGGAAGGATATGAATATGCTTCAGCTTCATAGAGGTGACTCACAGAACACATCTTAATGAAGTGTTCCCTCAGATACACATTGTTGCTGGGTTTTAAAAATTCGGGCTACTCTTCATTTCCTTATGATTTTCATGTATTCAGGCTACAATAATTCTGGCATTAAAGCCACATGATATGTTGTTCCCACAATGGTTTAATGAATCACTAAACAGCTTAAATTTTTAATCATTTTTAATCATTCAACACTAATTCCAGCATACAACCATTTTACTCCTTCTACACACAAGAAGATGTATCTAAAAAAAAATTGTCATCCCTCTCTGAATCTCCCCTGATCCCGTCTTTCATTCATGTAACTAATTTCCTGGAAAATATGGGAACTGAAGGAGTTTGTACTAAGCATTCACAAGACTGTTTCTTATGCTAGTTAAAGGAAACACCTTTTCTCCCATTCTACTGATTTCCAAATTGATCGATGGAGTAAAGCATTTCCCGAGCCACATTCCTGGCTTTGCAAAGAGCTTCTGTCCTACTATTAAGAGGCTAGCATTTTAATGTTGACAGGGAAATGAAAATGTTCTCTCTGAGTGCTGATTGCATTTCTCCTTCCTGAGAAGATGCTATTTCCCATTGTCCTCAGGAGGGGAATGAAATGTCTCCTATGGACAAAATGGCATCTCTTTGATTCCCCTACTGAGGAAAATGATTTCTTTTTCATTCCTTTTGTTGCCTCATTCACCTTGGGTCATTTCACCCATAGAAGACTGATGATTTAAATCCAGGTCTTCAGTGTGGATCACAGTATAACCAAATGAGATAAATTAAATCAATACTATCTTTCAGGCCAAATCCATTGACGTAACACTTATGGTACAATTGCCCACGATGCCAGTGTACAGTGATTCATTAACATACTGCATCTGGCTACTGAATAAATATACTATCTCAGCTGAAAATAAATGATCTGAGATGTTCACCATTACTTTTTTGTTGAGTAAAAAGTTTGTAAATTTTCATTTCTGAAAAAAAATTAGACATAAAGGAAAAACTGCAGGATCACTGGAACATCTGACTCAGCTTAGATGATTATGCAATACAATCAAAGACCTTCAATGGCTTTAAGGTTGATATTGTAGTTTATGGACCATTGTGTGCATACCTCTTGTATTATAAGCACATAATCATAATCCACACTTGGGTACCTTTACATCCTAATTTAGAGAGAAGACATTAGTCATGGAAGTCATGATCATACTGCAAGGAGCCAGATTCAGAATGGGACTATGGTTCAGATAACACTAAGAAGACTTTGCCCCACTTCTCGCTCCAAAGACCTCCCCTAAAATATTTATAACAGACCATACTAATATGGACATAGGAAACATGGACCTAAGTTGTCTGGTCTATTTAATTTACTATGATTCTGGGAGAATGGACCAGAGATACTAACTCCTCACCTATAGGGTTAAAAATCAGGTTGTGTGGAAATGACCAACTAAAGCTCTATATCCTAGACTTTCACTCATATCACAGCTTGGTCTCACAATTCTGCTTGATTGCAGGAATTGTTTCATGTACTCCCTGTCCCTCAACCCTAGCTAACACTAGCAGCAGCAAAACTGGAGGACTTAAAATTACTGTCACTGAATTGTGGCATAAAGATGTGAAGAAAAAAAACTGAAGAGTGAATGAAATCAAGGTATTCAACTGAGCAAGCATTTATTAATCACTTACAGAAGGTAAGATATTCAGTTAATTAGTAATACAGGCAAAAATAAAAAAAAAACAACTTTGCCTTCAAGGAAATTATATTCCATTGCAGGAATACAGTATGTATGTAGGTTAGTAAATACACATTTTATGCAAATACAAATGTTGAGGTAAATACAAAGAGGATGCATGTGGAGAGCACAAACTACAATCAAGAGGTATCACTGGACATGAATCAGTTTTGATGGAAGCCAAATACCCTAAGAGGTGAAGGTAAAGGTGGGAGTATTCTTGGCTTGGATAATAGCTTGTGCAAAGAACTGGGGGAAAAGTCACTTCTTACTGAAAATGTGTGTTTAAAGAACCCAAAGAAGAGGTAGTATATCAAATTTGAAGCCCACAAGGGATTGGTAAGTCAATAAATATACTTTATCTTATTTCATGGGATAAATTAATTGCTACTCTCTTAACTTCTTCTACCCTACACCAACTCTTCATCTTGAAGACTCCCTCCAGCCCTGGAATTCACTTATTAGAAGGACCCTCCTCTTCTATGGCTTCTTCCTCTGATTGGATGGGTTCTCTGAAACTACCATGTAAGGAAGGCACCTAGACTAGCCAGGTCTTATTCCTCTCTAGGATTCTCTCAAGACTTCTGCTTCAGCAGAGGTTCCCAAAGTTATTTGGCCTTCCATCCCCTTTAAAAAAAATATTACTCAGCAACCCCCTGGAAATCTACTTTCTTTAACCATTTTATAGTTTGGGTTTTTTTGAGATTTGCCTCATTTCAAAAGAAACAACACATGTGAAATTTAATAATTTATTATAAATTTGTGGGTTTTAACCTACATTTAAATTTTGATGATGCAGTATTGTGTTACATAACCATATAGTATCATATTGTAAACAAGTCATTACATGCACATATTCCTGCCAATGCATGCTGGACTTCCTGGCAATGTGTAACAAGCTTGACTGCCAACATGTGCTTGTTAAGACCTGTCAGCGAACTTGATCATTGATCCATTATAACTTGCATTTTGTGTGTTTATTTGGAAAATAAAGTCACTATGACTTTAACTGTGTTACACAACAAATGAAACACATATGAACAGTTTTTTTTAAATTTTTCTTAAATTCTCTTCTTTCCTTATGCTTCTACCACCCCTTATTTTTATTCAATGCTACCCAATTGCATCCAAGGCTACTACCACCTTCTGAATAACTCCAGTGTCCACCAAGGGGCAGTATCACTGTTGAGGTCAGGGAACCATATTCTGAGGTTTGGGATTTAGGGGTGCTAGAGACCCCAAAATACCAACACATTGTGTCCTGCCAAATGAATTTGATCCAAGCTTTCTTACAGCCAAAGAGAAGAAATGTTTATTAAAGATCCACCATATTGGGTAGAGTCTTAAGAAATCTTACCATTTGTGACAATCATATTGACAAGCTGGCCAGATTCAGTCTGCTGAGCTAGATTGAATCAGAGCACCTTCGTGGAAGCAAGATGGAGGCAAGCTTCTATACAGAAAGATTGTGAGAGGGATCTACGGGTGGTTCTGGGGTAATGGGAGGAGGGATTTAGGGAGGGTCTTAAGGAGGATCCTAGGAAGGATCTTGATGGAACTGTGGTGACTGGAGGTCAGACTCCAGGAACGGGATTAAGTATGGGAAATAGCTGAAGGCTACCTGGAAATGACTGACAATGAAGGATTGGGGTAACAGATTTGGGTATAGATATTTTGATAGGATCAAGGGTAGGAAATGGCTGAAGGCAATCCAGAGGTAATCAGACAATGGAGGGCTAGGCTCTACTATTTGGGAATGAAAATCTAGATCCAGCAAGAAGATTTCAGGGAGAGCTCAAGGGGTTCCCAGAGCCTGTACCCCACCATCACCACTTTGGGAATCTATGCCAGAATTATTTTCCTGGGTACCATTTTTTCCCTTTCTCCTCATCAGCTTTCATTCCTGTATTATTGTCCCCCATGAGGATGTAAGTTCCCTGAGGCCAAGGACTCTTTCTGCTTGTATTTTTATGCCTAGTGCTCAGCACTGTGATGAATGAAAATCCTCTAGAGACAGAGTTTCTGGGTAATTAATAATCAGCTTATTAACTGGGCTAGCAAATAATAAATGGATGGGTAGTGATTTCTCTCTAGAAAACTAAGACAAAACCATGGAGAATCATTAATAGATTTTCGGAAAAGCGGAAGAACGTGACAAGTGAAAATCAACCCTCCTTGGTAGACATTTAATGAGGTGGTAGGCTAGAAGTCTTTAGCTCCTCTTTCTGAGAACATGGATTGATGATGAGACTCAGGCACCTCCAGGAATCTAGACAGGTGAATCCTTCTCTATGCAAACTGCTCTGGCTGGTTTTCTCCTTCATGAGCTTGGTCACCCTAAATTCTAATGGAAGGTTTCAAGGAGAGGGTCTCACTTCCCCAGGGCAAGAAATCAACCATATTGATTTATGTTTACATTGTAAACAGAAGTCTCCTAGTTGGGTGGAGTCTGGTCCAGGCCCAAGATCAAAGAACATGTTCCCTAAGGGTTAGGGCAATCTCTTCAATCAGTCCTGTCTTTCAGAGACTGATTGATCTATAGAGGCTGGGTCTTAATGTGGAAATAAAAAGAGATAAAATAAAAGGAAATAAAAGGAGAAAAGCCTGGATCCTAATTTAATAATTGGTTATTAATATTATAACAAAATAATAATTTCTCTCAAAGCCGTGTCTGTCACATAATTGCTTAGTAAGTATCGCCTGAAGGATGCTCTCAGGAAAACCTGTCTAAAAAGAGGATAATACCTTTGAAAAATGAGGCTTTGTAAGGAAAGCAAAAATAAATACATATACACATATATGTATATATCTATATCTATATCTGTATCTGTATCCCAGGTAAAGGTTCCTACATCCAAAGTCTCCAAGAAAAATATGTAAAGGTCTCAGGCCATGGAAGAGTTCAGAATGGATTTGGAAAATCAAGTGAGAGAACTGGAGGAAAAATTGGGAAGAAAAATGAGAATGATGTAAGGAAATTATTAAAAACAAGTCAACATCTTGCTAAAGGAGACTCCCAAAAATGCTGAAGAAAATAACACCTTTAAAAATAGACTAAGCCGTATGTCAAAAGAAGTCCAAAAAGCCAATGAGGAAAAGAATGCCTTGAAAAGCAAAATTGGCCAAAAAGAAACACAATCAGGATAACACAAGATTTAGCAGTTTCTACACTAAGGGATCAGAGGGCTTGGAATATGATATTCCAGAGTTCAAAGGAGAAAGGATTAAAACCAAGAATCACCTACCCAGCAAAACTGATACTATTTCAGGGGGGAAATGGAATTTCAATGGAATAGAGGACTTCCAAGCTTTCTTGATGAAAAGAGCAGAGCTGAACAGAAAATTTGACTTTCAAATACAAGAATCAAGAGAAACATGAAAAGGTAAACAGGAAAGAGGAACCATAAGGGACTTATTGAAGTTGAACTGTTTACATTCCTACGTGGAAAGATGATAGTTGTAACTCAAGATAACTTTCTCAGTATTATGGTATATATACATATACGTATATACATACACACACATACATATATATGTATATGCACATATACATATATGCATATATATGCACATACACATATATACATGCATGCACACATATACACACATATGTTCATGTGTATATATATGCATCTGTATGTATGTACATGTGTGTGATGTATGTATGTTGATGTATCTATCTGTATGTATATGTATATATGTATGTACGTATATGTGTGTGATATGTGTGCGTGTGTGTGTGTGTGTATGTAGACAGAGGGCATAGGGTGAGCTGAATATGAAGGGATAATACCTAAAAAAGAAAATTAAGTGTTGAGAGGAATGTAGTGGGAGAAAGAGAAAGGGAGAGGTAGAATGTAGTAAATCATTTCACATAACGGAGGCAAGAAAGAGCTTTTACAATGGAGGGGAAGAGGGGTGAGGAGAGAAGGAATAAATGTGCCTTCCTCTCATTGGATTTAGCTTAAGGAGGCAATAATATAAACACTCAATTGGTTATGGAAATCCATCTTACCCTACAGGAAAGAAGCAGGGGAAGGGGATAAGAGAGGGGAGATAATAGCAGGGATGGCAGATTGGGAGAAGGGGCAATGAGAAGAAAAAACTTTTGTGGAGGGACTGGTTAAAAGATAAAATAGAATAAATGGAGGGTGGGACAGAATAGAGGGTAATATAGTTAGTCTTTCACAACATGACTGTTATAGGACTGTTTTGCATGACTACACAAGTATAACCTATATTGAATTGCTTGCTTTCTCAATGAGGGTGGGTGGAGAGGGAGGAGGGGAGAGAATGTGGAACTCAAGGCTTTGAAAACTAATGTCAAAAACTGTTTTTACGTGCAATTGAGAAATAAGATATACAGGCAATGGGGCAGAGAAATTTATCTTGCCCTACAGGAAAATAGAAGGGAAGAGGATAAGTAAAGAAGGTGGGGGTATCAGAAGGGAGGGCAAATTGGAGGAAAGGATAATCAAAATTCATGCTATACTGGGATGGGTGAGGGGAGGGATGGGGGAGGGGAGAGATGGGGAGAAAATTTGGAATTCGGAATCCTGTGGCAGTAAATGTTGAAAACTGAAAATGAATAGTTTTATATGGAAAAAGAAAAAAAAAAGAAAGAATAAAAATGAAAAAAAGTAAAAGGGAGATCTTAAATTGTATTATAAAGAATCAATCATCAAAACTACTTGGTACTGGCTGAGAAGATCAGTGGAATAGGTTAGGCACACAAGATGTAGTAGTCAATGATTATAGCAATCTACTGTTTGACCAAAGAATAGATAGAGAATATTGCAAAATGCAAAATGGATAATTTTGATTACATTAAATTGAAAAATTTTTGCACAAACAAAGCCAATGCAACCAAGATTAGGAGGGAAGCAGAAAACTGGAAAAGAATTTTTACAACTAGTATCTCTGATAAAGGCCTCATTTCTAAAGTATATAGAGAACTTAGTCAAATTGACAAGAATACAAAACATTCCCCAGTTGATAAATGGTTAAAGGATATGAACAAGTACTTTTCAGATGAAGAAATTAAAGCTGTAGCCATATGAAAATTAAATCTGTAGCCATATGAAAAAATGTTCTAAATCACTATTGATTAGAGAGATGCAAATTAAAACAAATCTGAGGTACTACATTACACCTATCAGATTGGCTAACATGACAAAACAGGAAAATGATAAATGTTAGAGAAATGTTTGAAGATTGGAACACTAATTCATTGATGGTGGAGCTGTGAGAGGATCCAACCATTCTGGAGAGCAATTTGGAACTATGCTTAAAGGACTATAAAAACATGCATATCCTTTTACCCAGCAATACCTCTTCTAGGGCCATATCTCAAAAAGATCATAAAAATGGAAAAAAGGACCCACATGTACAAAAATATTTATGGCAGCTCTCTTTGTGGTTGCAAAGAACTGGAAATTAAGAAGATGTCCAACAATTAGGGAATGGCTGAACAAGTTGCACTACATGAATGTAATGGAATACTATTGTTCTATAAGAAATGATGAACAGGTGGACTTCAGGAAAACGTGGAAAGACTTACATGAACTGATGCTGAGTGAAGTGAGCAGAACCAGGAGAACGCCGCACAGAGAAAAAGCCGCAGTGGGCAATGACTGATTTTGATAGACTTAGCCCTTCTCAGAAATGCAAGTTCCTAAAACAATTCCAAAGGACTCATGATCAAAAATGCCATCCACATCCAAAGAATGAACTATAGAGTCTGAATGTAGAGCAAAGCAGATGATTTTCTTTTTTTTTTTTTGTCTCTTTCTTCCTCATGGTTTCTCCCATTTGTTATAATTCTCCTATACAACATGACTAATGTGAAAATATATCTAAAGTAAAAAGCAGAGCTAGGACTAGCCCATAGATATCGTGCCTGTAAGCCCAATGTGCTTTTCCTTTTAAACCTTTGCATCTGGCCTAGGCCTGAATTCTAAGATTTAGGTTCAAATCCATGATCAGAAATTGAAAAGATGAGATGAAAAGATGAAAAGATTCTCTCAGTGAGGTTTCAAAGATCCATCCAGGGGGGTGGAGTCAAGATGGCAACTTGAAAGCAGGGACTCACTTAAGCACTCCCCCAAATCCTTCTAAACACCTGTAAAAAATGCCTTTAAACAAATTCTAGAGCTACAGCACCCACGAAATGACAGAGTGAAACAAGTTGTCAGGCCAAGACAGCCTGGATGGTTGCTGGAAAGGGTCTATCACAATGTGTTGGGAAGAATGAAAAAAAATGGAAGACTGTGAAATATCTCATTGGAAAAATGACTTACTTGGAGAACAGATCCAAGAGAGATAATTTTAAAATTATTGGACTACTTAAAAGCCATGATCAAAAAAAGATCCTAGACATCATCTTTCAAGAAATTATCAAGGAAAGCTGCCCTGATATTCTAGAACCAGAGGGGAAAATAGAAATTGAAAGAATCCATTGACTGCCCCTTGAAAAAGATCCCCAAAAGAAAACTCCTAGGAATATTGTAGCCAAATTCCAGAGTTCCCAGGTAAAGGAGAAAATATTGCAAGCTGCTGGGAAAAAACAGTTTGAGTATTGTGGAAACACAAACAGTATAATACAAGATCTAGCAGCTTCTACATTAAGAGATCAAAGGGCTTGGAATATGTTCTGGAGGTCAAAGAAGCTAGGATTAAAACCAAGAATCAACTTCCCAGCAAAAAATGAGCATAATACTTCAGGGCAAAATATGGGTTTTCAATGAAATAGAGGACTTTCAAGCATTCTTGATGAAAAAACCAGAGCTGAATAGAAAATTTGACTTTCAAATACAAATATCAAGAGAAGCCTGGAAAAGGTAAACAGGAAAGTCAAATCATGAGAGACTTACTAAAGTTGAACTGTTTATATTCCTATATGGAAAGCTGATATTTTTAACTCATGAGACCTTTCTCAGTATTAGAGTAGCTGAAGGAAATATCCATATCCACATATATACATATACACACATACACACACACACACACACACACACACACATATATAGGCAGAGGGCACAGGGTAAGTTGAATATGAAGGGATGATATCTAAAAAAATAAAATTAAGTGGTGAGAGAGGAACATATTGGGAGAAGGATAAAGGGAGAGATAGAATGGGGTAAATTATCTCTCATAAAAGTGTCAAGAAAAAGCTTTTATAATGGAAGGGAAGAGGAGGTAGGTAAAAGGGAATGACTGAACCTTGTTCTCATTGGATTTGGCTTAAGGAGGGAATAATATACACACTCAATTGAGCATCTTACCCTACAGGAAAGTAGGATGGAAAGGGATAAGAGGGCTGGATTATAGAAGGGAAGGCAGATTGTGGATGGAGGCAGTCAAAAGCAAACACTTTTGAAAAGGGACAGGGTCAAAGGAGAAAACTGAATAAAGGGGGACAGGATAGGATGGAGGGAAATATAGTTAGTTTTTCACAACATGACTATTATGGAAGTGTTTGCATAATGATACATGTATAACCTATATTGAATTGCTTGCCTTCTCAAGGAGCGTGGGTGTGGAAGGAAAAAGGGAAAGAATTTGGAACTTGAAGTTCTAAAAACAAATGTTAAAAAAATTGTTTTTACATGCAACTGTGAAATAAGATATACAGTCAATGGGGTATAGACATCTATCTTGCCCGACATGAAAATAAGGGGAAAGGGGTAAGGGGAAGTGGGATGATAAAAGGGAGGGCAGACTGGGGAAAAGGGTAATCAGAATAAATGCCATCTTGGGTTTGGGGGGGAGGGTAGAAATAGGGAGAAAATTTATGCCTTCAAATCTTGTGGAAATGAATGTTGAAAAGTAAAAATAAATTTAAAAAATTAAATTAAAAAAAAGAAACAAAGAAAAATATCCATCCAAACAAGTTCTTGGGAAAACCAGATATAAAATTAGCTTAAAAGAATTAAACATCTGTATCAAATGATAAATCAAAGGGGAAACAATTTTTAGAATGAACATTTTAATAGATCTGAAAAATGTTTTTACTAGAATAAATGCCATGAGAGATTGGCAACAGTCAGTTTCATCCAGATCATGAAACCTAATTGTGTGTTAATGTAACATAACAGAGCCATCATTTTAAAAGCTTTGAGAACACTAAGTAATATAACACTGACTTTTTATGATATTAAAAAATAATAAATTTGTACAGAGTTATTATGTTTGAAAAACACATAAAAATCCATGACATTTCATTAAAGATAGAAAATCGTCAAGTGGGTATGTCGCCTTACCACCACCACCCCAGTTTTGATCCTCACAAAACATACAATCGTTTTATGGGAACATTTTCTACTCTTCTTTCTTAAAATATGTTTTCCAAACTATGCATTTGAAAGCCACAGTTCATGCAATGTCCCTTTCAAAAATTACAGTTGGTTTTAATTATATTAATTAATAACAATTCATGCATCTGTGATATTGTGGTGCCCTCTTCAATTAAGAGGAGCTTCCAAATATTCATTTTGAACATCTGAGAATCATCGCTCTTAATGCAAACATGTACTGTTTTCAAAGATATTTTGGGCTCATGTGTGTGTGTGTGTGTGTGTGTGTGCGCGCGCGCGCGTGAGTGTGTGCGTGTGTGGGTGTGTTTGTGTGCATGTGTACCAGCGGGTGCCCATGTTAAAAAATGATGTCCACATATAGGGATCAAGAGAATTAAGAATACAAAAGGGAATTGGGCAGAAAACCTAAATTGAAGAAAGCCTGGTTATTTCCACATATAGAAACCAGTTGGATCATTTTGAATTGATTATTCCTAGTGAATTTCTGATAGTAGACAGCATGGTACATTGGATAAAATGGTGTAATAGGAGTAAAAAAAAACTGGTTTGAATCCTGCCTCATGTACTTAGTAGCTATGTAACCATAAGCAAGTCATTTAATCTCTCTGAGCCTCAGTTTCCTGTAAAATGGGGATAATAATGCTTGTAGTGTCTGACTTAAAGGTTTTCCATTAAATAAGATTAGACATATAATACAACAATAATGAGAAGACTGGAGGTGTTACCATATGGGGACTCTTTAAAAGGACTAACTGGAAATGTTTGACCTGGAGAAGAGAATAATAATAGTGACCACAAACACTGTCTTCAAGTACTTGAAGGATTGTTATGTGGAAGAGAGATCAGACTTGTCTTATTTTGTTCCAGAAGGAAGAGCTACTAACAAAGTTTTGGGAAGGGGAGCTAAAAATAGAGTTGAAGGGAGGCAGATTTCGACTCAATATAAGGAACAATTTCCTAAAAATCAATGCCATCCCAAAATGGAAAGGATTGCTTCAGAACAGGTAACGCTAAAGACTTCAAGTGGAGGCATGAAAAGATGTTGTAGACAGCATCCTTGTTCAGATATGGCTGGCCTATGGCCTCTAAAGTCACTTCCAATTCTGAGATTATGATTTTGACTAGTCAGTTGTGTACACAGCCTCAGATACTTTTCACTGTAATATTTACAAAGCACATTGCACATAACAGGTACTACACTAAGTGCTAGGTATATAAAGAAAGGTAAAAGACAGTCCAGGCTCTCAAGGAGCTGGCAGTCCTGTGAGGGGAGTGGGGCACAATGTTAAAACAACTGTGTAAAATATACAAGATATGTACAGGATGGATCGGAGGTGATTTTGGAAACAAGTTATTAGTCTTAAGAGGAATCAAGAAAAGCTTCTTGCATAAGGTAGTATTTTAGCTGACACTTGAAGGGAGCCAAAGAAGCCAAGAGATGAAAGTGAGGAGGGAGAGAATTCCAGGGAAGAGAGACAGCCCAATGAAAAGACATGAAGCTGGAGGATGAAGTGTTGTGTCTGAGAAAGAGCAAGGAGAATCCTAGAGTATGTGAAGGGGAGATAAAAATAAGATTGGAAATGTTAAAAGGCTTTGAAAGCCAGAGGAATTTATACTTGATTCTAGAGGCAATAGGAAGTTTAAAACTGGAGTTTACTGAATAGGGGAGAGATGTGGTCAGACCTTTGGTTTAGGAAAGTCATTTGAGTGGAAGATGGACTGCAATGAAGAGAGACTTGAAACATCAAGACAACCAGAAGGCTATTGAAATGCTTTGCTCATGGAAACAATGAGGGCCTGAACTATGATGGTCATTGTGTGAATGGATAGAAGGGAATATATATGAACTTTATTGTGGCAGGTGGCAGGACTTGGGAACAGTTTTGATATGAGTGAGTAAGAGAAAGTAAGGTATTGAGGATGACACTAGGTTGTGAGCTTAGGTTATTGGGACTATAGTGCTGCCCTAGAAGAGGGGAAGGTTTGGGTTTTATCTAGGCTTCCAGAATAATTTGGGCCTGAAACAACAGATTCGTAGTGGCTCTCCTGAAGTAAAAAGTTTCTTAGGCTTTGCTCTGAAATAAGGTAAAATGTAGCCAATCAATTGTCTCTTTCATCTTTATAATACTGATAGGTTTGAGAAATTTCACACCCCGATAAATTTTCTGAATTAGTTTTTTTTTGTTGAAATACTGATATGTTTACTGATCTATTAAGAATTATGCATATTCTTGCATGGTTTAGGGGAAATGAGATTGAGATGTCTACTGAGTAGAGGAGATATTATTGGCCAGAGCCCAAATATACTCTGCAGCTGGTGAAAACAACTATCAATTGAAAGGCTTCTTGAAAAGTCCCAGAAGGCTTCTGCAAAATAACATCAGAGAGTTACAGATTTAGAGTGAAATAGGACTTTAGAGGTTACCTAGTCTCACTCCCTCACTGTACAGATGGGATAACTGAGACCGTTATTAAGTGACTTGCCCAAAGTCGCACAATCCATCAATTAATAAGCATTTATAAAATATATGCGATGCATTGTCTTGTTAATACAAAGATAAAAAATGAATAATACTTGTATTCAACATGTTTAAATTTTATCAGAAAAATAGGGAATATACACACATGAATAAATACAAGATATATATATATATATATACATACATATATATACACAGGGAGAGGGAGAGACAGAGACAGAGAGAGAGACAGACAGACACAGAAGCACAGAGATAGAGACAGAGACAGAGACAGTGGAGAGGTACTAGTAGCTGGCAAGATTATGAATGTTTTCATATGAAAGGTGGTGCTTGGGTTCTGTTTTGGAGGAAACTGATAGATTCGAGATAGCAGAGATGAGGGGGAAGCTTTTTAGGTTTGCAGAAACAGAAAATGATAGGAACTGCATTTGAACCCAGGTCCTCTGATTCTAAATCCAGCACTCTTTCCCTGCACCCCACTGCCTGCTCAAACTTTAACTCTAGACTAAAAGAAATTTCTTTCTTTTGTTACTTTTAAGAGAAATAGACAAATCATACTAAAATGGGGGAAACTATTCTAAGGATTTGGTAGCAACTTCCAGAGTATGTCCTAGACCTTGTACCTAAATCATGTATCTTAAAATGCTGGATAATAATTGCTGATGTTCAGGTTTGTGACCTTGAATACTTGAGATATCCTTGAGGACAGAAGATCACATTTTGTTGCAGTTTCTGGTTAGCGAGGTGAAAAAATGGACTAATGTTTTTATAACAATTTTGAAAGCAAGAGTCAAAACAAAGAATTTTGTTTTGTTTTGTTTTTGTTATAATTGTTTGTTGCCCAATTATTTTGGGTTACCACATTATCTCACTTACTTGATTATAAATCTGTAAAAACAAGGACCACGTCTTCATCATCTTTGCATTTCCCTCATTGAGTGTCACAAAGAAGGATCACTTAAGACGTGTTTTGAATGAATTAATTATATCTCCCTTAACAAGAGCATCCCATCTCATTTGTAAGCATTTAAGTTCATTGAAGTGTCCTTGTTTTATTATAAAGAGATAGTATGGCAAAGTAGAGAGAATTCTGGTTTGGGAGACAGGAAGGAGGCCTAGGTTCAAAGTCCAGTCTCATTAATTGTGTGACCACAAGCTGGTCAATTAACCTCTCTGAGCCTATTTTCTCATTTGTAAAATTAATAAGGCCTCAGGCCTTGGAGTCAGGAAGACTTGTGTTCAAGTCCTGCTGCTGACAACTACTAGAAGTGACCCTGAGCAAGTAATTTAATATATCTTAGTGCCCACAGAAAATCTACAGGTAGTGAAACAGGTGCTGACCTGTATTGGATAAAATTATAATTGATTATGACCTTCAAATTGTCATAGGTAACATTCACTCTCTCTCTCTCTCTCTCTCTCTCTCTCTCTCTCTCTCTCTCTCTCTTTCTCTCTCTCTCTCTTTCTCTCTTTCTCTCTCTCCCCATCTCTTTTGCATTTAAATGGACTGATGCACAGATATCAATATCTAGTCTATATCTATGTATAAATACATATCTATCTATATGGATATAGATAGATGTATTTAAGTATAGAGATACACTTAGATATATAACAATTTATTAGCTATTGTTTACATTATAGATATAGATAGAATTAGAGGTAAATATGTAACTTATTTTTTAAATTATGTAATGTATCTTATTTTTATTTTAAGATTAGGACCTTCTTACAAACTCAATATTCTCTTATAAAATTGTCAGTCACTAAAATATTGAATTTCCCTTTGGCAATTGGGTAAATTGATGCAAAAACATTTAAGTAATCTTAGACAACTAGGTGGGGGCAGTGGATGATAGAACATTAGATGTGGAGTCAAGAAGAAAAGAGTTGAAATGCAATCTCAGACACTTACTAGCTGCATGACCCTGGGCAAGTCACTCAACCTCTATTTATCTCATTTTCCTCATGTATAAAATGGGTATAATAATAGCCCCTATATTTTAAGGTTTTGTGAGGATCAAATGAGATAATAATTGCAAAGTCCTTAGCATGGTGCCTGTCACCTAGTAATTGCCTTATCATCATCATTGTCATCATCATCATCAGCATCATCATTATTATTATTTTTATTATTATGTTAGCTGCCCAAGTAATGTCAAAAACTCTTAACAATCCTTTTGTTAAAAAATGAAAACTAATTTCTATTATTTGTTTTTCTGTTCTCCCCCATATCTTTATGGAAACAGATTATTCAGTGATATTAGAAGTTAGTTAAAAGTGCCAAGCAGACAACTAAACCAGAGGCAACAGACAGAAGAAAAAATAGGATCATGCATAAGAAGTAAATTTCTTCACAACTAGAGTTCAGGAAAAGCTGCTGAGATAAATGAATACTTTTATTTATGCTTAAAAATCATCTTCATCTAATAGACAAATGAATCACTAAATAACTGAAGCCAGAGGCATTAAATAATTTATGGGGGTCGGTGGGAGACAACACAGATTACAGATCATCTAATTTAATCTCAGGTCAGCTAGGTGGCTGCTAGGTGGAAAGAGTGACTGGCCTGGAGTGAGGAAGTCTTATCTTCTTGAATTCAAATCCAGCCTCAGATGCTTACTACCCGTGTGACCTTGGGCAAGTCACTTAACCCTATTTGCTTTCGTCATCTCATCCATAAAATGAGCTGGAGAAGAAAACAGTGAACCACTCTAATATCTCTGCCAAGAAAAACCCAAATGGAGCCATGAAGAGCGGGACATGATTGAAAAAAAAAAACGATTTGACAATAACAAAAGCTCAATCTCACTTGAAATGAATGAATGAATGACCAATTAAAAAAAATTACACACACACATACATACATACATACATAATATATAGTGCTTACTATGTGCAAAGCCCTATACTCAGTGCTGGTGATATAAATAGAAAGGCAAACATGGTCTATGTTTTCAAGGAGCTCATAATGTAATGGAGAAACAATAAATACATGAGGTTTCAACCGCAAGACAGATGGAAAAGTTTCATAATCTTTGGGGTCAGCAGCAAGGTGCATATTGACAAATTTTAAATTTTCATTAATTAGCTTTAATTGTAAAGATGAGGAAACAGAGTTCCAGGGAAATTAAGCAATTTACCCACATTCACATAGGTAGTATATCATCATCATTACCATCATCATCATCGAAATATAGATCTAGAACTGGTCGGGACTTCAAACACAATCTTGACATAAAGAAACTAAAGCTCAAGGAGTTTAAGTGATTTGCCCAAGGTCACACAGGTAACAAATAGGTGTCACGAGAAGTATTTGAACACAGATTCTCCAACTCCAAAGCCAGTGTCCTTTATTCTGGGATATTAGTAGCAGATCCAGAATTGAAAGCAGATTCTTTGACTGTAGTGCCAAGGCTCATGATTTTCCCAGCAGGCTCAAGCTTATGAGTAGGGAAAGGCACTGAGCCTGTTTGAGTAGGCCAGTTTGTTTCTCAAAATGGATTTGCTAATTCAGCCAGGTAATGAAAGAAGAAACAGTCCTATGAAAATTACTAACTCTAATATCTCTCAGGGCATGTTTATCTGTTTCACACAATAAATCATTAATGCCAAAAACATACTTTTGGGACATACAGCAAATAGTCTTGTCTCCACTATCCTAGTGGAACAAGGGAATTCCCATATCTAAAGATGAAAATATTTTCATATAATAGGCACTAGGAAAGTAGTTTAAGAAAGAGCAAACTTAAAAAAAATAACTGAAGGGCTTTTAAAAAACATTTTCATATTACATTTCCACTTAAAATTCGAGGAGAAATTTTCTCCTACCTTTCCTCATGTTATTTCAAATTGTCTCCTGTAACTAAAAACCTACTCCCCAGAGATCCAATTCCATAGTGACTCCTTTTGCTCCATTTTAAGGTAAACTCTTCTCTTTTTTTAATTTTTAAAATTTTCAAATGTTTTTCTTATTAGTCTGTTACTTCCATGAGCAAATAAAAAAATTCCTCAATACACATCTACATAGACGATCAAAACAAATTCCAACTAAACCCATGCCCATAAATATATGTATCTTTATACATTTTAATCACCTCTCTGCCAGGAGATGATTAGCATGATTCATTGTAATTTTCTTGGATAGATCATTTATCACCATATTAATCAGAATTCTAAAGTCTTTCAAAGATTTTTTTCTCTATATTATTCTCTCTGTCTCTCTGTCTCTCTCTCTCTCCCTCTCTGTCTCTCTGTCTGTCTGCCTGTCTCTCTCTGTCTCTCTCTCTCTTTCCCCCATCTAACCATACATCTACCTATATTTAGTTCTTTCACTTTGTTATGCATAAAGGTCTTTTCAATTCTATCCGAAATTGTATATTTCATAATGTCTTATGGTACAATAACACTCTAATACTTTTATATACTACAATTTATTTAACTGTTTCCCAGTAGGGGATATATCATTTGTTTCCAAATTTTGGTGACCACAAAAAGAGATGTTCCAAATAGAGATAGACAGACAGATAGATAGATAGATAGATAGATAGATAGATAGATAGATAGATAGATAGATTCTATTGATATGTGGAACAAATGCCTATTTCTTTGCCATAATTGGGTGTATAGGTTCAGTAATCATAGAGCTGGGTCAAAAGGTACACACAGTCTGTTGATTTTCTAAGCCTACTTCCAAATAGCTTTCTGTAATGACTATTCCAATCAATAGTTCCACCAACAGTGCACAAGTATGCCTATTTTTACAAAGCCACTCCAACATCCTGTCATTTTGCTATTTGGTCTTTTTGTCAATGTTTTAGGTATGAGGTTGCTTTAATTTGTATTTCTCTGATCATTAGTGCTTTAGAACTTTGTTTTCTGTGATTTTTTTCATGTGATTCATGTGATTGATTCTTCCCCCTTGAGAACTGACTTTGCAAACCCTTTGAGTATTTATGAATTGAGAAATGATTATTTTTTCTCATAAATTTAAATGTTTCTTATCACTCTTGGAAATGAACCTTTATCAGGGAAACTTTTTGCAAAGATTTCTACCCTCCAATCCCCCAAAGTTGCATGTTTTCCCACTAATTTTATTATATTAGATTTGTTTGTGCTTTTGTACAATTATAATTGATAATTTTATATAAATAAAATGTAAACATGAACTAAGTTTTTATAGAAATAGTTTTTATGATCTTCTCTGGTGCTTGTCCACTTGAGATCTATAAAATATTTTCTTGAGACTTTGGGAGTTTGAATGGTACAGCACTGAATACGTAAATAAATTGAGGTATGATTATCATTAAACATTTATTTCTTGATCTACCCATGAGAAACTCAATGTTTCTCCATTTAGTTAAGTCTGTCTTTATTTCTATAAATAGTTTCATAGTAATATTAATATGGTCCCCTGAGTGACTCTTGGAAGATACATTCCCAAGTAGTTTAGAGTTTACATAATTACTTTTAATGGAATTTCTTTTTTCTGGTGTCTTTTACTAGGTTTTGTTGCTCATGTGTAGGAATTATAATGATTTATGTGCATTTATCATATATCCCACTATTTTGATGGCTATTAATTATTTGAGTTAATTTTAATTGACTTTCTAAGGTTCTCTAAGTGTATCATTATATCATTTGCAAAAGTAATGATTTTTTTTGCTTTGCCTATGCTTATTGCTTCAATTATTTCCTTGTTTAATTACTATATCTAGCATTTCTGGAACTATGTTAAATAGTAGTGGTGATTAGTTTCAAACATTTTTTTTTTTTTGCTTTTTGGCAGGACAATTGGGGTTAAGTGACTTGCCCAAGGTCACACAATTAGTACATGTGTCAAGTGTCTGAGGCCGGATTTGAACTCAGGTCCTCCTGACTCCAGGGCTGGTGCTCTACTCACTGCACCACCTAGCTGCCCCCAAATGTTTTTTCTTGTAAACAATATATGGTTAGATTCAGCTTTCTAAACTATTCTGCTATCTTCTTTAATTTTATGGGTGAATTCATCCCATTTACATTCACAATAATACTTATTAATTGCACATTTCCTTCCATCCTGACCTTTTATACTTTGTCCTCTCTTTATAGCCACCTCTCTATTTACATACAAGAAGAGGTAGAAAAGAAGATACTTGCCTGACCTTTGTTATCTTATAAGTAAAATAGCCTTTCCCCTTGTTACCACTCTTTTTCTTATCCTACCTGTGATCCCAGTTTTTAAACCTCCCATTCTTTATAAACATCTCTTCAAGTTACTCTGTACAATAATGAAAATTGTTTTGTTTAGAACTATTTGATCTATCTAGGCTACCCTCTCTCCTAGACTCCATTATGTCCCACCCACCACCATCCCTCTCTCCTACTATTTCCCTTTTGAGTTTAATGTATTTTTATACTGAGATTTATGTGTGTGCATGTGTGTGTGTGTGTTGGGGATGTGTGTGGGCTGTGTAATTACAAGTAATCTTTCTTTACCCAATTCAGCTGAAAGTGAGATTCACAGGATGCCTGTGTCCCACATCTTTTCCTCCATGGCTATATAATCTTCATCATACACTTCCAATACACAATAGTGATTTCCTTCAATTCTTTTTCCTTTTCTCCCCAGTATAATATCTTGTCCCTTCTATTTTTGTCTTATGCTAAGACCATTATAACAGAACAAAAGCATTCACACACTCTCTGTCATTTTAACTTTTCTCTATGACCTTTAAAGTTATTACAATTCTGAAAATGCATTTTTTTCTTATCCTACTAATGATATATGATAAATTATTTCACACACACTCTGTTTTAATTAGACAAATATTTGTTCCTTTCAGTGTTTTTCTTGGTGCCTTTATTTCTATTTTCAAATAACTGCTCAGTTCTGGCCTTTTTCATCAACAGTGCTTACAAATTCTCCATTGTGTTAAAAGTCAATTTTCCCCTATAAGAATATAGCTTTCCTGGATAGGCTACTGTTTATTATAAACCTTGATATCAAGATTTTGGAACATAGATGTCAAAATCGTGGCCAGTATTTTGCAAGTAGCCTGTAAAACTCACAAGTACAGCCCAAACTATATTAAAATGTGATTCAGAAATTTTTTAATAAAAAAATACAATATAATATTAATAATATTAATTTGGGAGGTCCTACGTCAATGTGCAGACAACAATGATCCAATTCTACTTGAGTTTAACATAACTGATTTGGAAGATAATATTACAAGGTGTTTCTCCTTTATAGTGACAGTGTCTGAGTCTTCTTTGATCTTTATTGTGGCTGTTGGGTGTTTGAATTCCTTCTTTTTGGCTTCTTAGGCCATTTTCTTTTCTTTAATCTGGAATATCTGAATTTTGAATGTTTTGTTCCTTGAATGTTTCATTTTGGGGTTCCTTTTTTGAAGGTGACAGAAGGAATCATTCTATTTTCAGTTTGCCTTCTAGCTCTATGAATTCTAGGCAATTTTAAATGATAATTTCAAAATTTTGGTATCTAGGCATTTTTTTTCTGATCATGATTTTTGAAGGATCTAGAAATTCTTACATTGTTTCTCCTTGACATTTTTCCAGGGCAGTTTTTAAAATATATATTTATTTCATAAATTTTCTATTTTTTCAAAGGTTTTGTTTTGATATTTCTTGTCATAATCTCATCATCATTTTCAGTCTTTCTTATTCTTATTTTCAGGGTACTAAGTTTTTTAGGGATGTTTTCCACTATCTGTTCTAAAGTGCCAGTTTTCCTTGCCATTTTTTTCCTCTCTAGATTTTACATTTTTTAAAAATTTTTTACTTCATTTCTTTCAGGTACTTCTATAGTCTTCCTGACTAGGATATTTTTTCCCATAAGACTTTACTTAGACATGTGGGATTGATATCCTCTTCAGGTTTTACCCCAGGGGTGTCTTTAAGACAAGATATTTCCTCATGGTGGTGGGAGGTTTCTTTAATTATCTCATAAGACAGACAGAATAGTATGGGAAGGGCCTGTCCAGTCCTGAATGTAATGAGCCACACTAAGCCCCTTATACAAGAGACTTATGTTTTCTGCCTGGGGCTTCCTCTTGTTATAAGTTTTAGGGACCTATAGGTTCTGTAGGTCCTACTCAGAGTTCTTACCCCTGCTACTGGGCTCAGGGTTCCTCCTATGATGGGTTCATACCACAGGCTTCAGGACCTATTTCAAGGATTTTGCCTAGGACCTTTCCCATAGCTTAAGTGAGGTCACCAATATCTTATTAGACCTTGCCTGAAATGCCCTGAGGTTTCTCTCTTCACTAGGATGAGACTTGCTTGGTACCCTTTTGGGAATGGGCCAGCTTCAGGCTGGTTCTAAGAATGCTTCTCTGGACTTCTCTAGAATGCCTCAAGATTGTTTCTTCTCCCAAAAGATGTCTGGCGCTGTCCTGCTATTTCCCTGACCCTTGTTCTTTCCTGATGAGTGGAGCATATAGGCATATGTGGAAGTAATGGTATGAAGTATTTTGTTTGTTTGTTTGTTCATTTTTGCTATACTATTGTTGTTAAGAGATTTCACTGCATGTCACTAGATGAGTTATATTGGGCTTTCTCCCTCTAAGCAACTGTCATCATTTTGGTTCCTATTCAGGGCAGGTAACACTGCTAGATGACTTCTCCTCACCATGTGGATCATCCAAAGACAATCGATAGAGCACAGCAAAATGTCTCCTGCTTTCTCAGCATACCAAATTCATAAGCTTTACAAAAAAATTCATAAAATACAGTCCTGCTTCTTGAATCTGTGAGACAGAGAAGGCTGGAATGGAACTTGAGGCAAAATTCTCTTTTTAGCTCTGCATTGCAAAACACACTAAAATCCATGACTCTTTAACCATGCAAAAAAAAAAGAAAAAAGAAAAACATCTTTTAATGTCACTAGACCCAATATCAACATTCTTACTCAGGCAAAAACTCCCTTTGACTTTAATAGCATATAGAGTTTAGTTGGAGTTTTGCCTCAGGAGGGACAGTAGAACTGGTTCCATAGGGAGGTGTTTGCAGAAACTGAAGCTGAACTGTTTCTGCTACTAGTTGAGAAAGTAGTATTTTTGATGTTATATTGGAATTTCTAGGACATATACATAATAGATCATTCCATATTCCTGTGCAATCCTTTAAGAATCTAAAAGTACATGACAATTTTATCATGCATCATCTTTCATGGATATGACAGAATTCTAAGATCTCAGCTCTTAAAGATACATCACAGGCATATAATTCAACTCTCACTTAAATTTTTCTACAATATTCTCTAATAAATGTTCACCCAACCTCTGCTCCAAACAGTCCAGGAATGGGAAACTTCCGAAAGCAGCCTATTCCACTTCCTAAATGTTAGGAAGTTCTTTATTACATAATTTTATCACCAACTGTTCCTAGGTCCTTTTTGCTGAACTGCAAATACTGGAAGAGAGTTATTATTTTTCCCTGTCTTATATTTTTAAGACTAGCAATCTCCAGGCCCATCAACTACTGTTCAAATGGCATGAATTCCAATCTTCTCATTAACATAATGGCCTCTTCTGTATATGATCCAATTTTCACATGGCCTATCTAAAATTCAGTACCTTCAACTGAACAAAATATACCAGATATGGCCAGATGTTGGAGTAGAGTGAAGAAGGAGTGTCACCTCCTTCATTATGGATATCTTGCCTCTATTAATGTGGCAATACCATGCTAGTTTGGTTAGCTGCCATCCCATACTCTTAAATCATATTAAGTATTTGGGTTATTAAAATCTCCAGAACTTTTTCACACAAAGTGTTACCTAAGTCCTTGTCATCAACAAATACTTGTTTTTTTTTAACCCAAGCATAACACTTTGCATCATCCTTATCAAGTTTTATTTCATTAGATTCAATTTATCATGCTAGCCCAATGAAAAAATGGCTAATAACTATATTATTCAATTCAATTCAAAAAAGATTTTTCAAGATCATCATTTAAAGGTCATTCAATGTGTTATATACCTCTCCCCATTCCCCTTCATATTTTCAACAGATTGATTAGCATGAAATTTATGGCCACTTCAATTTACTGGAAAAAAAGTTGAACAGCAGTATGATGAGTCAATGACATATTCCTGAAACATATCACTACATCAACATCACCCCCATCTCTTCATTTTGTCCACAAGAAGAAAATTAGAATTTTTGCCAAATAGCTGGTAAAAAGCTGAGCATAGTGAATCTACAGAATTTTCCTGATGTATGAATCTCTGTCTCTATCACTTTTTTATCTACTCAAACTCAACATGCCCAAAAGAAAATTCATCTTTCCTACAAAGTCCACTTCCTTTTCTCAACTGCCCAGTTACTGTGGAGGACACTATAATCCAGTCAGTCACCAGCCTTGTTAACTTGTCATCCAGGACCCCTCTCTTACAACCACTTCACACATCCAATCTGTTGCCGCATCTTATAATTTCTACTTTTACAACATCTCTCAGGTATGTCACCTTTTCTCCAATCACATGGCAACCACTCTGGAGCAGATTCTTGTTACCGCATGCCTGAACTATTGCCATAGCCTCTCCATCCAGTCTATCCCCATTCCAGTCCATCTTCCACTCAGTTACTAAAATAGTAGTCATAAAACAAAGATCTGGTCATGCCATTCCTCTACTCAATAAACTGCAATTACTTTCTATTACCTCCAGGATCAAATATGATATACTCCATTTGACTTTCAAAGCCCTTTATAATTTAGCTGTGTCTTACCTTTCCAGGCTTCACTCTTTTTACACTTTACTCCCCTCACCTCCATGTACTCTATCACCCAGGGATATTGGCCTTCTTACTGTTCCTCTAACAACACATTCCATCTCCAATATTCTTGTCCTTTTTTTTTTACTGGGATTTCCCAATGCCTGGAATGGTTTTCCTCCTCTTGTCTGTCTCCTGGCTTCCTTGCTTCCTTTAAGATTCAGTTCAAACACCACTTTCTTAAGGAAGCCTTTCCCTGTTCCCCCATTTCTAGTGCCTTCCTTCTAAGATTACTTTCCATTCACATTGTATGTATCACTTATGAACATAGCTATTTTCACACTGTCTCTCACACTAGAATGTGATGTCTATGAGGGTAGGTACTATATCTTTTGCTTCTCTTGGTATCTCTACCAAAGAGCAGAGTGCCTTGTCAATACTAGGCTGACTCAGTGGTGATCTGGACTTTCCTTTCTATATACTTAAAACTATCCCTATCAAAGCAGAAAATTTGGAAATAATCTTTACAACCAGTATCTTTGATAAAGGCCTCATATCTAAAATATACAGGGAAATGAGCCAAATTTATAGAAATACAAGTCATTCCCCAATTGAGAAATGGTCAAAGAATATGAACAGGCAATTTTCAGAGGAAGAAATTAAAGATATCTACAGTCATATGAAAGATGCCATAAATCACTATTGATTAGGGAAATGCAAATCAAAACAACTCTTAGGTACCACATCTCTCCTGTCAGATTGGCTAACACAACAAAACAGTAAAATTGTAAATGCTGAAGAGGATGTGGGAAAATTGGAACATTGTTACATTGTTGACAGAGTTGTGAATTGATCTAACCATTCTGGAGAGCAATTTGGAACTATGCCCAAAGGGCCATAAATTTACATACAATACAATACCACTTCTAGGGCTATATCCCAAAGAGATCACACAAGTGGGAAATGGACCAGTATGTACAAAAATATTTATAGCAGCCCTTTTTGTGGTGGCAAAGAATTGGAAATCAAAGGGATGCCCATTCATTCAGGAATGGCTAAACAAATTGTGGTACATGAATGTAATGGAATACTACTGTGCTATAAGAAATGAGGAGTAGATGGACTTCATTATAACCTAGAAAGACATATATGAACTGCTGCTGAGTGAGGGGAGCAGAACCAGGAGAACATTATATATGATTACAGACACAGTGTCTGTAAGGACTAACTTTGAAAGACTTGGCTCTTCTCATCAATGCAAGGTTCAAAGACAGCTCCAAAAGGCTCATGATGGAAAAAGCTATGCACATCCAGAGACAGAATTATGGAGTCTGAATGCAGACTGAGGCAAAATATTTGCTCTCTTTTTTCCCCTTCTTTTTTGGTTTCATTTCTTCTTTCTCATGATTCATTCCTTGGTTATGATTCTTCTTTACAACTTGACTATTACATAAGTTTAATGTGAAAGTATATGTAGAACCTATGTTGGATTACATGCTGTCTTGGGAGACAGGGTGGAGGAGAGAGAGGGAGAGAAAATTTGAAACTCCAAAACTTGTGGAACTGAGTGTTGTGAACTAAAAGTAAAAAATAAATTAAAAAATCCCTTTCATAAATCTTTCTTAAAATTATGGCCAGGAACTGAAATTTCAGGATCTTGTGATTTCATGAATCTGAAAGGAGAGAAGGGATTTGCACTGTGACACAGTGGCTTCAGAGAGAAGCAGGTATCTGCAATTTCCTAAGATTATTCAAAAATATTAGATTATAATTTTTTTCCTTCTTTTTTGGTTTCATTTCTTCTTTCTCACTATTTATTCCATTGGTTATAATTCTTCTTTACTACTTGACTATTATGTAAATAAGTTTAATGCAAAGGTATATGTAGAACCTATATGAGATTACATAGCATCTTGGGTGGAGTAGGGGGTAGGAGAGGTAGGGAGAGAAAATTTGGAACTTAAAAACTTGCAGAACTTAGGGTTGTAAATTAAAAATAAAAAAATAAAATTTAAAAAACTTAGGTCATAGCCTTAGGACAGTTGTTTGGTTTAGTGAGTAATTTGAGACTTAACTGGGAGCTGTGAAAGAGGGAGTATGAATGGAGAGGAAGAACTAACATTTGTGAAGAATGATAGATGGATAGTGGAAAGAATTGGTTTAAGAATGAGTGGGAGAGTGGCTGAGCTGGTAGCTCTCAATACAAGTGTGGAACTGGTGAGCCCTAGCTATACATTGAGATCTGATCTGGAAAAGACTGCAGAAGGGAAGAGGGCAATGACTTGAATCCTACTTCATCCTTGTGCAACAAGATACCAACAAAGAGAGAAATGATGAAAAGCTGCAAATCTGTATTCTTTCTCAAGAAGCATATTGGGGGTTTTAAATTCCTCCCTCTGCTCCTAGAAAAGATTTTTGGGGGTAGAGAAGAGACAATTATTTAAGGCATTTTTGTTGTTGTTCAGTCATTCAGTCATGCCTGACTCTTTGTGACCCCATGCACCACACTATGGAGTTTTCTTGGTAGAGATACTGGAGTGGTTTGCTATTTCTTTCTTCAGTGAATTAAGGCAAACAGAGGTTAAATGACTTACCTACAGTAACATAGCTAGGAAGTGTCTGAGGCCAGATTTGAACTCAGATCTTCCTCACTCCAGGCCCATCATTGCACCCAATGAGTTATCTAGTTTTCCAATTAGGGCATAGGACTGTGTAAATATATCTTGACAAAAAATACCGAATTACCAGGGACATGACTTCCCCTTCCTTTATATTGCTGGATAAGTTAGTAAAGGGAGTGTATCCTATAGGGAAACTGTGGGAGCTTCAAATACTAACTGCTAAGTTCTTGGAACAATAAAATTTATTAATATACATCATGTTGGCTGTTTTCCCAGTCAGAGTGATAGAGGTCTTACTAGGAGTTCTTGTGCCTGAGGCAAATTTGGTTGTGGAGATAGATAGCTCAGAGGACTATCCACCCTAATAGGAAACATGCTGGCAGAGGAGGAGTCTCATTACAGAATTCAAACTGTATGTCTACTATTTCCCTAGAAGGAGCCAAAGAAGGAAGATATAGGAGGCAGAGTATGGTGGAAAAGGGAGGGAGAGGCAGGAATCTGGGAAGAGATAGCTGGGGATAGGCAAGAGATTGGTGGGCTGGTTGGAATCCCACTCATGGAGGGGCATACTCTCCTGAATAGCATCTTCCTAGGTAAAATCTCTGATTATTTCATATAAGCTACAATCTACATAGCAACTTTGTTTTCCAGGAAGTTAAAGGACAGAGTTCAGTACACTGGCAAAACAAACAAACAAAACAAACAAACAAAAAAAACCTGACCCCCTGACCTACTGATCAAAGAACTGGAAAAAGATCATTGTATTGGAAGGTGTTTCTGATGGAGAAAGATGGGCTGTTGCTAGGGAACTGTGAACACTGTGAAGGAGAGTGCTGTGAGAGATGTGGATCTCCTCATAAGACACAGGTTGTAGTTTCAGGGCTAACCATATATCAGAAAGCTCTTTGTTGGAGTATATGAATGGCATTAATTATTTTAGAGCCATTAGGGACAGGTAAGAGATGTTCTTGATGGAAATTTTTAGGGAAAAAAATAGCATGATGAACTTCTAGCCTGCCTGCTAGAAATCTTGAATGATTAATGAATATTCATTGAATGACCGATAGATTCAATTCCAAAAAATAAATATGTATTAAAACAGAAGGTGTTCCTATTATACTTACTGTCTAGAACTGGTAAAATGAAAGTTCTCAGGATTTAGAGACACGGGGGCTGATTTCAAATCCCAACTCTCCCAGTTACTACTCATGTAACCTTAAGCAAGTCACACAACAGCTCTAGTTCTTAGCTTCCACATTTATGAAATGAAGGAGTTGTCCTAGATGGCCTCTAAGGTCCCTTGTACTCTAAAGTTATTATTTGGAAAACATGTATATATGGTAATACAACAGCTTTAAAATGTCAGAAGGAGAGGGTGGGCAAAGGAGCAGGCAGTGAAGTTGGGAGGAAAAGACAACTAAGCTCAGACACAATGTAGTTGTGTGCCATGACTGAGGCATGTTTTCAGTAAAGATCCACCAATTATTTGACTGGACAGTATTGATAAATATGGCTTTCAGGTGGAAAAGAGGAGTCTATGGAAAGGAAGGAAAGAAAGCAGTCTTGTGGTTCAGTCACAGGCCTCAAGTCCTAAAAACAGGATTCACCAAGACCCATGTGTTTCATGCAGGGTTGTGAGAATTTGACCAGTCGATTTGTTGAAGCACAGAAAATACGTATGTGGGTCCAATTACAAAATATTCCTTAAATAAATGAAAAAAAACTTATTTGGAGTAATACTTAGTACTCGTGGCTGGGCCATACCAATATAATGAAAATTATAATACCATTAAAGTAAATTTACAGTTTTTATCAGTTGTGTGCTAAAGCCAGCTCAAAATGACTTCTTAGACTAGATTGCTTTTTTGTGTTATACCTCAGAAGTTGGCAGAGACTATTCCATAGTGAGGGGCTTGAATTATTATTTTGTTAATTGTCTGTACTTGAGAAAGTGATGGAGAAAATGTTAATAATGCAGATTAAACTTAAAAGTGTACAAGTTTTTTTTTTTCTTCTTCAGATAGGTATTTAGTATTTACTAACATTCTCCTGGATAAAATATCAAACTGTCAAACAGATACTTTAAAGATATAATTTGGAACATTTCATATATTTGGCAGGCAAAGTTGATGTGCTGGTTAATTTTATGGAACTCCTTTGTGTTCTATTTATCTTTATTCTTTTTAACCGCCTTTCCCGTCTCCTCTCTTCTTCTTTCTGTTCTTTTTTTCTGTTTTTCTCTCTCTTCTTATTCCTTTCCTCTCTTCCTCTTCCTCCTCCTCTTCCTTTTCTTCCTTCTCCTTCTTCTTCTTCTCCTTCTTCTTGTCCTTCTTCTTGTCCTTCTCCTTCTTCTTATCTTTCCTGTCCTTCTTCTCCTTCTTCTTCTCCTTCTTCTTCTTGTTGTCCTTCTCCTTCTTCTTCTTTGCCTTCACCTTTGCCTTCTCCTCCTTTTCAGTCTCTTCCTCCTCCTTCTCCTCCTCCACTTTCTCTTTATTTCTTCTTCCTTTTTAGTTGGTATCTAGCATACAGCAGAGTAGAGAGGAGAAATATATTTGTAAAGAAATATGTGAAAAATATCAATAATTCCTAAGGGAAAAGGAAAAAACTATTAGCTGAGTAGTTATAAATAGAAAATACTAGGGTTTTTTTGTACTTTTGGTTCCATTTCAGGGCCTAGATACTTATTAAATGTGTGTTGACTAATTTATTTACTGATGCAGGCAAAAGAGCACTCAATCCAGTTAGAGACCAGGGTTCAAAACCCACCTCTAAAACATCACACATGTGAGTATATGCATGTGCGCATGAGTGTGGGTGTATGTGCACATGCACATGAGTTTAGGTGTATCTTTCATCAAGACACTTAACTTTCCTGGGCCTTAGTTTGTTATCTATAAAATGGAGGCATTGGAATATGGTTTCTGATGGTCCAATTATCTATGATGTCATATGAGTTTAATCAATTGTCATAAGTCCTGAAACTTCCAGAAATTAGTTTGCAGACATTGCTGCTATTAAACTGTGAAATCATTTCTTACTTGATTACAAATTCAGAAGAACCAGAGTTTTTTTTTTCTCAAAAGTTGTCATAAGTCATTTTGAGAACTCTTGATTCCTCCTAATAACATATGTAATTAAGGATATAATCTCAGCATCATAAAACATGGCTGCTTCATGTAATGAATTGCATCTACTACCCCATTATGAAGTAACTTCCTTCTCCAAAATTTTTAAAAATTTTTTATTAAATAAGGCACTTAATGGCTCAAAAGAATATTATGGTGTCTTATAATAGACTCCCAGGCCAAGAATTCAGGGAAGGGTAAATAGAATAAGGCCATCTGCTGAACACTTGGAATTCGGCAATGAGTGAACCTCCTCGGTAAGGCTCAAAACTGGTTAAAATACAATTTTCTTTTGGGTTGCTCCAGTGGATTGTTGCAAAGGGCAGATTATAAAATTTGGATTTAAACTGGAAAAGACCAAGGGAAGCAATGAAAATTAACTCAGACAGTTAGAAAGTAAAATTGAAATGACAAGGAAATTGAACATAAGAAGGAAATTCAAAACTTCAAGATTGAGTAACATTCCTTAGGATATTAGTGTAGTGGCAACTGAGCCCCTAAGTGCTCTATCAATGAGCAGAACCTTCATTAATCTTTTGTGACAAGACACTTTAGAGAAATGAAATTGTGGTAGGGCTTGAGCCCTAAATACATTGAAATGTTCTTACAATTAAAGGCAACTTCTACATAAAGCAATTCTTTCATCTCATGGCTCTATTTAATCAGCAATTTTAATCAAGAAGTGGTAACTTTAGCAGAAACACAGAAATAGCTTTCAAGAGCTCTCTTCTACATACGTACATAGAAACATAGAAACATACATACATGCATATATTATATATGTGTGTGCATGTGCATGTGTGTAGACAATATATAGAGGTAGTTAGACATAGACATATCTTTGATTGCTATTCATACTTAGCTGATATATTTAATTTTGTATATTTTAGATTAATATTGATATTATATCATTTAAAGTAGAAATGAGAACTGGATAGTTCAGGGATAAAGCAGAAAGTTTTTCTGCAAGAAGCACTCTGTGAATCATCAAATTAATCCTGCTTCTGGTTATTATATAAATTTATGTTCATAGCTCTTACACTATTCATCAAAAAGAATTTTAGTCAGAGTTTAAACAAATCTGAACTCAAACTACCATCTTCCAGGGAAGTATCAATGTTCCTGGCAGATGTAAATACTGCCCTTAGCAGAAAAATGAGAGAGAAGGATAATGTAAGGTGAAGGTGAAATTGTCCCACTTGTCACTACAATTACAGTAGCAGGAGGATTATTTCAGATGTGTGCTGTTTTCTTGTCTCCAAATCTGCATTAGCTCTCCTGCATCGGACAGTTGTAGGTACCATTGCTTACTTCATCATTAGAATCCTAGAATGTTAGAGCTGAAAGGGACATCAGAACATCAACTATTTGACTAGAGAACATAGGATGTTAATGATGGAAGAGAACTTAGAACATAGAAAATCAGAAGTGGAAAGGGACTATAGAAATAATCTAATCTGAACACTTCATGTCTTTGGTGAGGAAAGTGATAATAGGAGAGGTGAAGTCCCATAAGGCCCTTCTGAGGAAAACCTAAAGGAAAAAGTTCCTTCTATTAACGCAGATCAAAGCATGCTCTCTAACCTATTTTAGACTTAGAGAGCTGCCAGGGCATTGAGATGTCTAGTGGCGTTCCCAGGGTCAGATAGCCTGTATGTATTAGAAGTAAAACTTGAACCCAGGACTTCCTCTTTTCAAGGCCAACTCTATGCACAGACAGTGCCTATTCATTAATATGCCTTCATTAATACAGCACAAATTTCCATTTTCCAGGTGCACAATTTGTAAGGATAATTATCACCCCTTAAATGGAAATCACATTTAATTCCATTCATTTGTGTCCACATTATTTCTAGTTCTCATCAACACATTTTATCATTGTGTCTGCCCGTGTTTTTCTCATCAGTGTTTCTGGTGTTCATTTATGGGTGCTTGGAAACCATTTTGTAAGCTATGTATTATATTACTTCTGTTGAAATTTTTTGTTGAAACTTTTTCAGCCTACTTCTTGGCATTGTAAAAAATATTGAGATTTTTATCAATCACCACAATTCACAGCTTGGTTTGCCTCAGTTGCTATATGGCCATTCATTCTTTATTCCACAACCATTGTGATATTTGTTAACAACATTTTTTTTCTCATCTGAAAGTATAACTGACCAGCATTATGTGGTCAATATCACAGAAGGCAGAATGGAGTAGATAATATCCACTCTAGCCTGTAAACTCCCAGTTAGTACTGGGAGGAACTTCCTTAGGACTGACTAGGCCATAGAACATATGCTAAAAACAGTCTGTTGCCTTTCAATTCTTGAATAAAATCTCCATATTTTCTTGTGCTTGAGTTGAATTAAACCATTTGCACTAATAATTAGGTAATAGTTATGGTAATGATATTTCAAATTAACTAGAAATTCAATAGAATACAAGGAGGATCTCCTCCCCTAACACTGGTGGCTCAGCCCTCCAATGTTGAACTGCTATAAGGACATAGACAAGACTTACAGAGCATTGGCAAACATAAATTATTCAAGATACACATTGTGGAAAGACTTACCCATTTTAAAAAGATCAATGGATTTCACAAAGATCCATTGGTATACTCAAGTTTATTGCAATTTGTCTAAATGTACCACTTGAAGAGTTATTTGTAGTTAGTCATTCTTCCTAGTGCCCTAGAAAAAAGTTGTTGTAAACTAAAAGTAATGTTACCTAAACAGGCCCTCTGACACAGAAAAGAATAGACAAATAGAACTATATGCAAATTAGCCGGGGAACAACCAGGATAAAGTTTTTCGAGTCCATAGGAAACATGTTTTCTGCTTGAGTTAGTATAATGTAAAGAGTATTGGATTCGAAGCCAGAAGACTTAACCTTAACTAACCTGTCCCAGCTCTTCTTTTTACCATCTGTGTGTCCTTAAGCAAATTATGTAACTTCTTTGGGCCTGATGGGTCTCATTGGTAAAATTAGGAAGTTGGATTAGATAACCTTTAAGGTCCTTTCCAATGATAAATTTTATATTACTAAATGATTTGAGAAAATTTGTTTTCTTCAAAAGTACTGAGACAAGACAACTTACTAGTACCTAGCAGAGAGATGCTTTCTTAGATTCCAGCTTCAATACAACATTGGGAATATTGAGTGGAATTGGAAATTAAATGGCTTGTTCTTTCAACATAAAGGCACTTATGTTGCATTGACACAATGTAGTTCAGTATTTAGTTTTACAGGTATTTGCAGAATATGTGTGGTGGGAAAATTGCTTGTCTTATACAAACCTTTGAATTAACAGTATATTAGAACTCTTAGCTATTTTTTAAAGATAATTTTATACAAATGCCAATACAGAATATAAGTAATTTTAGAATAACTTACAAGATTTTGCATAAAACTGATACCCAAGAAAATATATTATGACATGATGAGGGAAAGTACCAAAGAAATAAGTGGATATAAAAAATCTGTGGGTAGCTATACAAAGAAGAATTTGGGAAACAACAGTTTTATGGAAGAAGAATATAATATGTTATATGGTCAATATCTCACTCTTTTTGGATTCAGATTTAGTTGTCTCTTGAAATTAGAATATTATGTTAGAAGACAATACTCAGCACTTTTAGTTAAGATTATTTAGCAGAGTCCTAACTTAGAATTATAGTATCTGATGTAAATTCAGTTGATGAGGTAGGGAGGAAAAAAGGAGAATTAGGACAAGATGGAAATGGCATGAGGCAGTGGTTCTGAAATGGAGGCCAGAGTCTCCTGAGAGAACCATGATGACACCAAAACATGTGTTATCAACTAACTGAAGAGCATGAAAACAGGTCAGACACTTCTATCCCTTTGATATTCAGTCATGAAATGTGACTCAAACACAACCATGTCTATCTTTTGCCCACTGCAGTCCAACATTTCTTCACTCTACCATCATCCCACAGTTATATAAAGCCCATTTTTTCCCTTTCTGAGAAGTGAGTAGGCCTTTCAGGGGCTATAATCTAATACCCAGCAAGAACCCTCCAATAGCAGTTACAAATAACTCTGCCACCTTTCTCCACAGGACACCCAATAGGGGAAAATATAACAATGACAGCAAACTAAAATTACTCTGGATATACATTTTTTAATGGATACATTTGGTCTAAAATAAGATTACCACTCCACACAGTTGTAGTAAACTGGAGACAGAGGTTATGGGAGTTGAAGACATTGAAGAATTTGATAATCAAAGTATTTGACAGGGTCAGGGAAGAGAGAAAGGACTGGAGGTCAGTATATGATGGCAACAAAGATGTGGACAGGATGGAGTGATTTTTTTATTACCTTTATTTGATTAGATAGTTCCTAATTACATGTAAAAAGTTTAAAAATATATTTTTTAAAATTTAGAGTTCTAAATTCTCCCCCTCTTCCCTACTCCTCCCTCATCCTTGATAAGGTAAGAAATTTGATTTCAGTTATACGTGTGAGGTCATGTAAAACATATTTCCATTTTAGCCAGGCTGCAAACAACCCCACAAAAACAAAAATAAAGAAAGTTTAAAAATAGTATGCAGGCTTCAATGTGCAGAGTTCATCAGTTCTCTCTCTGGAGGTGGATAATATCTTTTTTTACCATGGATCCTTTGGAATTGTCTTGGATCATTGCCTTGATTAGAGTAGCTAAGTCATCTACAATTGATCATCCTAACAATATTTCTGTTACTGTATACAATGATCTCCTAGATCTGCTCACTTCACTTTGCATGAGTTCATATATGTTTTCCTAGGTTTTTTTCTGAAACCTTCCTGCTCTTCATTTCTTATAGCACAATAGTATTTCAAAGCAATCATATGTGACAACTTATTCAGTCATTCCACAATAGATGGGCATCAATCCCCTCAATTTCTAATTGTTTTTTTTTAACCACACAAAGAGCTGCTATAAATATTTTTTGTACAAATAGGTCCTTTTCCCTTTTCTTTGATCTCTTATGGGTATAGGAATAGAAGTAATTTCGCTGATTTAAAGGGCATTCAGTTTTATAGCCCTATGAGCATAGTTCCAAATTGTTTTCCAGAATGGTTGAACTAGTTCACAAATATACCAACAATGCACTAGCATCCTAATTTTTCCACCTCATGTCAAGCATTTGCCATTTGTAGCCTACCTAATAGGTGTAAGGGGGTACCTCATAATTGTTTTAATTTGCATTTCTCTAATCAGTAGTGATTTAGAGCATTATTTTATGTCACTATTACTAATTTTGATATTTTCTGAAAACATCCTGTTCAAATCCTTTTGCCATTTATCAATGGGAGAATGGATCTTATTTTTTTTTTACAAATTTGGCTCACATACACATATGTAGATATTTATACATATGTGTGTGTAAGAATTAATGTTAATTAATGAAATTAACTGCAAAATTTTGTCCATATTTCTGTTTTTCTTTTCATTTTGGCTGCATTAGTTTTATTTGTGTATTTTTTTTTAATTTCACATAACCAAAATGATCTATTTTACATCCTGTGATCCTCTCTATTCCTTCTTTGGTTATAAATTCTTTTCTTATTCAAAGATCTGACAAGTATATTTTTTTTCCATGTTCCCTTAATTTACTTATGATTTCACTCTGTATGTCTAAATCTTTTCTGCCATTTTGAAATTATCTTGGTGTACAGTGTGAAATATTGGTCTATACTTAGGTTTTGCCAAATTACTAGTTTAGTTTTTCCATAGTGAGTTTTTGCCCACAAAGGTTGGATCTTTGGGTTTATCAAATACTAGATTATTATGGTGGTTTACTATTATGCTTTGTGTACCTAATCTACCCCAGTGATCCATCACTCTATTCTTTAGGCAGTACCAGATAATTATTACATTTACTACTTTGTAAAATAGTTTGAAATTCAGAACTACTAGGCTACTTTCCTCAATATTTTTTTCCATTGATTCCCTTGATGTTTTTGACCTTTTGTTCTTTCAGATGAATTTGTTATTTGTTCTAGACCTATACAGTAATTATTTGGTACTTTGGTATGGTACTGAATAAGTAAATTAACTTGGGTGGAATTTTCATTTTTACTATATTGGCCCATTCTATGCATGAGCAATTGATATATTTCCAATTGTTTAGATCTGTCTTTATTTGTGTGAAGTGTATTTTGTGATTGTGTTCATATAGTTGCTGGGTTTTTCTTGGAAGGTAGACTCTCAATTATTCTAGAGTATCTGCAATTATTTTAAGTGGAATTTCTCTCTCTACCTTTTCCTACTGGGTTTTATTGTTAGTATATGGAAATGCTGATTATTTATTTGTACTTATTTTGTATCCTACAACATTGCTGAAGTTGTTAATGTTTCAACTGTTTTTTTTAGTTGATTCCCTAGGGTTCTCTAAGTATACCATCCTATCATCTGCAAAGAATAATAATTTTTTAAAAATTTCTTCATGCCTATTTTTATTTCTTTAACTCCTTTTTCAAATCTTATTGCTATAGCTAAAATTTCTAGTAGAGTATTGAATAGTAGTGGTTATAATGAACATCTTAGTTTTGCTCCTGATCTTATTGGGAAGGGTCCAAGTTTATATACATTATTGATAATACTTCTTCTTGGTTTTAGATAGATACTAATTATCATTATAAGAAGGCTCTTTTTATAGCTATGCTTTCTAGTGTCTTTAATAGGAATGGGTTCTATATTTTGTCAAAGACTATTTTTTTCCAAATCTATTGATATATCATAAGATTACTGTTGTTATTTCAATCATGGCCAATTGGTATGGTCAATTATGCTGATAGTTTTCCTAATACTGAACCTGGACTTCATTCCTGGTATAAATTTCATCTGTCATAGTATATGATATCTGTGATATATAGCTATAGTCTCCTTGCTAGTATTTTATTTAAGTTTTTTGCTTCAATATACATTAAGGAAATTGGACTGTGGTTTTCATTTCTTTTTTTTTTTTTGGCTCTCTTTGGTTTATGTATTAAAACTTTATTTGTGTCATAAAAGCAATTTGGTAGGACTCCTTCTTAACCTATTTTTCTCAGATAGTTTATATAATATTGGCATTAAATGTTCCTTAGATGTTTGGTAAAATCCATTTCTAAATCCATCTAGTCCTGGGGAATTTTTCTTATGAGACCACTGATGGCTTGTTCAATTTTTTTTCTAAGATAGTGTTTTTTAGGTATTCTATTTCCTCTTCTGTTAATCTGAGTAGTTTATACTTTTATAAATATTCATCCATTTCACTTCGAGTGTCAATTTTACTGGTGAATAATTGGGCAAATAATTCCTAATTATTGCTTTAATTTAATCTTCATTGGTGTTTTATTTGCTCTTTTCATTTTTGATGCTGGTAATTTTTTTTATTAAATGAATCAATAGTTTATCTATTTTATTGAATTTTTTTCATGGAACAATCTCCTAGTTTTGTTTATTGGATTTCTTATCTCAAATTTTAATAATCTTTGATTTTTCAGCATTTTCATTTTGATGTTTAATTTGTTTTTTTTTCTAGTTTTTTTTCTTAGTTGCATGCCCAATTCATTGACCTGTTCTCTCTCTCTCTCTGTCTATCTCTCTCTCTCTTTCTCTCTCATTGACATACACACATTTAAAGATATAAATGTTCCCCTGGCTAATGCTTTGGCTACATCCCACAAATTTTGTAATGCTGTCTCATTGTTTTATTCTCTTTAATGAAATTATTGATTGCTTCTATGATTTTTTCTTTGGCCCACTCGCTCCTTAGGATTAGATTATTTATTTTCTGATTAGCTTTTAATTTATGCTTCTATGGCCATTTACTAAATGTAATTTTTGTTGTCTTATGGTCTGTGTGCAGTTCATATTTCTGCTTTTCCACATTTGGTTATGAGGTTTTTATGCCCTAATGCATGGTCAGTTTTTGAGAAGATGTCACTTAGATCTGATAAAAAGGTATATTCTTTTCTATTCTCCAGCATTCTATTGTATCTGAACTTTCTGAGATTCTATTCCTCTCTTTGAATTCTTTCTTATTTAATTTTTCTTTAGATTTGTCTAGCTCAGAGAAGGGAAAATTGATGCACCCTGCTATTATAGTTTTACTGTCTATCTCTTCTTGTAATTCACTTAACTTTTCTTTTAAGAATTTGGATGCTATGCCATTTGGTGCATACATGTTTAGAATTGATAATAATTTGTTATCTATGATTCCTTTTACAAGATATAGTTTCCCTCTTATACCTTTTAATTAGGTCTATTTTTGCTTTTGCTTTTTTGACATCAGGATTTCTACCCCTTCTTCTTCTTTTTTTTTTTTTTACTTCAGCTGCAGCATAAATCTGTTCCAGATCCTTATTTTAACTCTCTGTGTATCTCTCTGCTTCAAGTATGTTTCTTGTAGATAACATGTTGTAGGACTCCTGTTTTTAATTCATTCATCTATCTACTTACATTTTATGGGTGAGTTCATCTCATTCACATTCACATTTATGATTACTGCCTGTGGATTTCCAAGGTGGAGTAAATTGTAACAAAGAAGAAGTAGTTGCTGAGTAATGGTGCCAGAGGGAAGGATTAAAAACATCAGCGGGGAGCCATGTGTATGCTGCCTCTTCCTCCTGGACTATGCAATCTTTAGGAGGTGTGAGGTTAGCCAACTTTGAAGAATATGGTCAGAGATATGGTTTCTTGAGGACAAAGGTAGATTTTAATGAATGCTGGAAGATGAGATTTGTTGCTAGTAGATGGAAAGTCTAGGGCACATCCACGGAAAAGGGAAGACAAAAGGGGAGAGAGACATGGAAAAAGAACTTTTGCCTGGAGCAGTGCTTCTTAAACTTTTTCCATTCTGGACCCCTTCAGCATTTCTTAAACTGTGGGTTGTGAGCACAGACTGTAGAGAGTTCTGCATTGATTGGATCTGTGGAGGAAGAAGTAGGACTTAGTGACTGTCATATGCAAAGGATACCAAATACAGCATGCTCCAAGAGTCTTAGTGGAGTTTCAAGCTTAAAATAGCACTAATATTTTGGCTGCTTTCTTCTCCTGGACCAATGTGTTAGGGGGAATGACAGAAGAGACAGCCAGCCTTGGAGAATGTGTCCAGAGATAAGATGTCCTGAGGTTATATAAAGAATATAAAGAACTATATAGACTCACAAGTTCTAATTAGTGTGGTATACAAGAGTTAGTGCTGTTCTTGACTCTGAGGTATACCACTTTCCCTCCCTACAAATGATTTCATTGTTAGGAAGTAATGGATTACTTACTTGACAGGAAGCCTAGCAACTGTTATAATCATCATCATGCATTTATGAAGTACTTCTTAGAAAATGAGTAAGACACTGTACAAGAGTAATCAAGGTGGTACTTTTTGATGTTCTTCTCTTAAGTGCCTTTAATGATTCTTGCCTTTCAAATATAATGGCAAGGGAAAATGGGACTTTTCACTGTTCTTTGTTTGAATGGGGCAGGTAAGTGGGATCTTGTCTTGGAATGTTTCTCAGCACTAAGACAATCAGGAGTCATTAACTTGTATATGGTGATACTAGGGATTACCTTTCCCACACCCTAAATGGAATTTTTCACTGTTTTTTGCTTGAGTGTTTCTCAGCACTGAGGTAATTAAGTGCCCCAGGGCCCTGATATGGGTATATAAGATCCAAGGTTGGTGTTTGACTTTGGGGGCACACTCATGGAAGGAGTGTTGAGACTCTGGGCAAGCTGTAACTGCCCCCAGCTTTGTAACCCAGATAGAAGTTGGTGATTCTCTGGTAACTATGTATTGTGATTTGAATCAGGCAAAGTCTGTCTGTTGGTGTCTGTGATTTCTGTTTGGTTTTGCCTTGAAGTTCAGGGAGCTGATCTTTTTCTGCTGAACTGTGAATGATATATGTATGTTTGATTAAACTGAGATTGTTAACCCCTTAAAGTTACTTTCCTTAGTAAAGCAGATCAAAAGATCCTGTGTTAGCAGCATTCTTCTTGTTAGGCTTGTGTCGGTCTTTCACCTCCACAACAGCTGCTAGCCGGTTTGTTGTTATACACTGTTTTTAATATTAGGGAGACAACAGGAGGAGAGACTTGAGATACAGTCACTGCCTTCAAAGAGTTTATGATTAGGGAATGAGGGATCATGGTGTTTTTGTAGCTGATATGACCTCTTATCTTGTGTTGATCCCAGATATGGTTGGCATGGGTCCCCAAGGCAGACAGCACAATGGAAGAAGTCAATCAGAAACTATGTATTTGTTATATTTTTCAGAGTAAATCACTTGCTAAATGACAGAATACTTCAAAACCTATTGGAAGTTTAAAATATATTATCCTCTCTCTCTCTCTCCCTCTCCCTCTCCCTCTCCTCCTCCCTTTCTCTCTCTCTCTCTGTGAATGTATGTATGCACACACACACACACACATACATATATATATATATACATACATACATATATATGCATATGTATATTGTGTATATACATATATACATATTCATCCACATACATATTTGGAGAGACATGTTTTATAGACTGATGAAGATGCCCAGATCTTAGAGTATCATCTGAAAATAGCTTTGAGCTAGTCCTTAATAGAAAAAAAGCGAATTTCACCAATAAAAATAATCTGTTTCAGTTTCGTTTAGTCTTAATATTGTCTTGCCTAGGGCAAGGATTTTTTTCCACTTCCTTGCAACAATTAGAAGCTGTTTTTGTTTGTTTAAAACTGAACTACTCACTGCTCCTCTCACCTCAAGAAGCACATACCACATTTTAGAGGAATCAATCCCTCCAGTGACAGGTCCCATCTGAAGGTCTTTACTTGTTTTCTGAATATTAAGCCATTCTGCAGGTATACTTTCTCAGTTTTTTTTTGTTTGTTGCTTGTTTTTACATAATTTCCTTTGTACTTGAGCACAACAACCTGTTTCATTGTAGGCTTGAATGATGCTTGAAGCAACTGACTTTCCTATGTCAATAGTACCTACCATATCCCTACCAGTCACTGAAGTGACCTATTTGATGATTCCTTGGACTAATATCCATTGTTACAAACCACAGAATTTTTTAAAAAATGAAAGATTCATTCATATGGCACAAAATCCAGTATTCAACTGACAGAGAACTAAATAAAAGTGGAGAAAATAGTTTAATCTGATTTTGTATAAGGTCAAATGTTCAGGGTCAATTTAATGCTCATGGAAGCACATATGCATAACTATTACCATCACAAAATGAAACCATGTCAAAATGATTGGCCAAGTAGTTTGCACACAACTGTAAGCAACTTTATGTATGTCTCCCCACTTGCCCTCCCCCACAACATCACAACACCACTTTATATGTTGTCTTTTTCTATTAAAATGTAAACTCTTTGAGGGCAGAAAATCCCTTGTTTGATTTTGTTTGTATCTTCAGTGCTTGGCATATAATAAATGTTTTATCTATCAATCTGAAAGGTTTATTGATTGATTTGGTAGATTTGTGGTAGTTCTAGCTCTGCTATGTAGAATGCTTTGAATGCCAGATCACCTGGGCCAGAACATAAAGAGAGGTAAACATTATAAACCGTGACCAATGTAACCTAATTTTGTTGTATTTCCCAAATGATACTTCCAAGTAGGTGTCAAATTTGTAGCTGTATGCAAATGAAGAGAACAGTGTGCCACAAAAAACAGAATTAATGTTGGGGTCAGAGGTCAAATACAGGAAGGCACAGGTGTTGTACATAGCCCATATTGTAACTTTTGTTGCAACATAAAGCCTTCCATTACATAACCAAATATTTGTGGAGGCCGTTAGATATATTAAGTGGACTAATAGATTAACACATATGTGTTCATCTCATTCCATGCATAAGAAATTATCTCTATTCAATTACTAATTTGAACGTGTTAATGCATAGTTAAAATAGGTAGAACTAATAAAATAAATATTACATATTAAATGCTATGTGGTATATTTATTCAGGTCTATAACAACTGTGCGTTAGAAATTGATATTATTCATGACTAAGCTTCTTGAAATTACGGTAGTTTTTGCATAGTTACTTTCATTTGCAGTGAAATTGTACCCAGGATGGTTTGCAGTTGAGAAAGTTCTCAAATTAAGAACTAAAGGGGCCTGAAATTGCTTGATGGCCCCATCTAAGAATCAGAGCTACAATAGATTTTACAACTGGAATTGATTCTCTAACCAGTAATAGTGATTTATACATGGAAAGCATTTTGATCATGTAAACAACTTTATAGATGTGGACTACTGGCTAGGTTAAGTGGCTCAAGGTGTCCTGTTACAACAATGGTACACACCATAGAAAATTTCTCCTGGATTCAAAATTTAAAACACAGACTTGAGCTTCACATAGCAAACTGCAGCAGCTCACTTTACAAGATACAAAACTAATATAGTCGCCATGACTTCATATTTATTAACATCCATATCATCATTTTAATACACTACTTTATCTTTCCAAGAGAGTGCACAGAGTGCATGGAAAGCTATATTTTACAAGCCAATTTTAAATGCCTTTTAATGATGATTCACGGTACTCTAATACAGATTTCTCATCAATAACACTATCCTGCAGGCACACATTAAAGCTGCAAATCATTTCTTGGGTGGCATTACTGTCTGATTCCAAATGCAGAGCAAACATGCCTAGGAGATCAGAGTTAAGCATTTCCCTTTAGTGCTATGAATATGTCCTTGTTTCTGCCCAGGTAAGTTTATGTAAAAGGACGATTTGGGCACCCTTGATCCACAAACCTATTTGATATTCTTTGCCTAACCCTAAATAAAGAATGGCAAGCATACCCTGTCCATTTCTAAGTGGGAAGCCAGAAGAGCAATGTGAGTCGATCACCTTCCTAGATTCCCACAATTTGCAAATCATTAAATTGTTTTAATTTTAAGAGTTAATCAGCCTTCCTGACGGTGGTCTTTAGGGTTGTTAGCATCAAACTTGTACAGGATTTTTTAAAAGATGGAGCTGAGATAACCAGAGCACCTGTGGATAAACTCCTCCTGTCCTTATTAGCATAAACCCTTACAGGCCAACCACTGCAACTCAGTGATAAATGATGGAAATCGAAGCAGTTGACAAAAAACATGGTGGAAAGATTTAAACAGTTCAGGGTTTTTAGCATATTTTCATATTAGTATTGAGAATAAGAATGTTAGAAATAATTTAATCATTGCCTGATTATAAGAATGTTAGGAGTAATGAAATCCTTGCCTTATTACATATGGACTCATTCAGAGGCTGATTCCTTATTTGGCAAGTGTTGAGCATTGAATCAATTTAGTAAGATACTTGAACAAGGGAAATTCAAGATGAGAAGTTGAAATGAAGATTAAGAGGGAAAATTAAACCTATTTATTTCTAACTGGGGCAGGGCAATTTCACTGGCAGGAAACCCATCCCAAGATTGCTAACATAGCCAAAGGACAAGTAAGTCCTTGGGAGAAAAATATGGGAAAAGGAGTTAATGGCCTATCAGGAAATGGTAGTGAACCTTCATCTATTGGCCTAGGTTATGTAACATGGAAAGTTTAGGGTGACAACTTTGATTTATAGCACCAGAGTACTCTTTGCTTTTATGTAACCGGTTATTAATGGAATGGATTCTAGTTCCAGTTCGATAAAAACGGGAAGAAGGGAAATACACAGGAGTCACTTGGGAATGGGCATATTTACTTTGCATTTGAGGATGGACTGGCATTAGAAGACCATAAAGGGTTCATCAAACATTATCTTGATTTTCTGACTGAGGATACTGTGTAACTTCTAAGGAATTTTCCTTCTACAGCTTGAAATAACTGGACGTGATTTAGGGCCAGTCATTTCCTTTCCCTGGGCCTCAGTTTCCTAATTTATAAAACGGAAGTAGACTCTAAATGACCTTTAAATTGCCTTTGTGCTCTAAACACTAATATCCTAGCTATGATTTCATGTATGCTAAGTCCTTCCCAATTACAGGAAGATGAAACTGAGATATCTGAATATAGTAGCATGGTGATTGAATGGATGAACAGGTAAGCATTTATTAAGCACTTACTATGTGCTAGACATTGTTTATATGCTAGAAATATAAATACAAGAAATCTAGACAGTCATTTCCTGCAAGGAGCTTACGTTCCAATGAGGAGAAAACACATAAAAAGGACTTAGAAACATGGGTGAGAGAGAATGCCATACTCACCTGATTGTTATTGTTTAGTCATCAATCATGTCCACATCTTGACCATCCTGTGGATCATAGCACTGTAATGGTTTGCCATTTGCTTCTCCAGTGGATTAAAGCAAACAGAGGTTAAGGTCCAAGGTCACACAGCTAAAAAGTAAAGCTGGATTTCCACTCAGGTCTTCTTGACTCTAGGCCCAGTGCTCCATCCACTGAGCTCTCTAGCTGCTTCCACACGAATATGGTCTGGTCTAAAAATAACCAGGAAGTAACATGGAAGCCTGGTTTCAGACAACATTGGATGAAAGCTCACCTATCAAAACTCAGGCTCCCTCCCAGGCAGCTCTAGGGAAATATTAGGGAAGATGGACATAGTAAAGGTACTATGGTCTGGAACTAGGTAGGAATGATTGAGTGCCTGACTTGGCTTAAAGTCAGGAAGGCCTAGGTTTAAATCCTAGCTCAATTATTTACTAGCTGTGTGACCCTAAGCAAATCATTTTCTCCTCTGATTTTTAGTTTCCTTGCCTGAAAATGAAGATAATATTACCTACAGGATTTAGGTAAAAGGTTTAAGGTTCAAATTATGCACGTAAATTTTTTTTCTCAAGTACTTTATATAAATGTCAGCTGTTATTATTGTTAGCCATTCAAATCTTCACCTGGGAAGATACAATTTCTTTGATCCATATAATAGTCACTAGAAAGGGCTTAGAGGTAGGCCAGGCATACTAGATTGATCAGGCTTCTTAGTAAATAGAAATAATTGCCTAGAAGAGTAAAAAGTTTATCTCCAGAGATCTCCAGATCTTCCTGACATCTATGGACTTTGTTTGAAACCTTAACCAATTCTTCCTCACTATCTATTTTCAGTGGCACAAATGCCAGAACAGAAACCAAATATTGTCTAGAAGAGAAAGTTGAACTTAATAATATTCTTTAAGCATATAGAGGATTATTACATAGCTAGTTGTTTTGTTTTGTTGGGGTCAGGGGCTCAGCTATTCTTTGCTCCCATTAAGAAAAGAATATTAATTTCAGCATACAGATAAAGTTTTAGAATTAGATGTATTTTTTTTCACTCCATGGCAAAGGTATATTCCAAAGTAATTCAAGAGGATGAAGTGGAGAAACAATGCTTTGGATTTTTAGATTTTTTTTTAAACAAGTCTAATATCTATTCCCTGATTTGATAAATAGTATGGCTTAGAAGACAGTGGGTTGCCTTGGAGTCAGGAAGACCTGGATTCAAATTGCTCACTGACACACACTGCCTGTGTGACCTTGGAAAAGCCATTTAACCTTTCAGTGCTTCAGGCAACTTTCTAAGACTAGAAATTCATGAACCAGGGCCAATCTTTATTGGTTGAGGGAGTTTCTCATTGGGAGTTCCCTTAGTCAATGAAATCATAGATCTAGTCCAAAAACAAACCTACAAACAAACAAAATCTATTCATTATGAAACTCCTGAGTATGCAAATGCTAGCTTGCTCTTCTCAGAGTATTTTGTTAGCTCAAGGGAAGCTGATGGGGATGGGGTGAGGGGTATCCAACAGCTGCAAAGAAGTGACCCTGGATTCAATAAGATCATCTTTCAATCTGCTGATGTGGCTCCATAGTAGCAATTAGATTTGAACATCTTTCCTACCCATTAATAGGCCATGTGACCTGCTTATGTCACAGGAAGCCTGAGTTTCATGTGGTAGGAGGAGCTTCCTGACAGGAAAAGGAAGTTATGTCACAGAAAATGCTGAGAGAGAGAGAGAGAGAGAGAGAGAGAGAGAGAGAGAGAGAGATGTTATGACTGCTGGTGGCTGCTATTGGCTGCCCTTGTGATTGTTAGAACTGAACAGGCTGACTTAGCTGTACTATGAGTTTGTTTTGGGGAAGACCCCAGCACGGGGTCAGAGAGGTTTTGGGATGGCTAGTTTCCAGGCCGTGACATGGTGTTTTAAGCTCCTTTCTGTTAGGATAAAGTGGGCTGACTGGCTGTGGGAGCTGAACATTTGGTTATGGGATATGATTTTCTGGTGTCTGAATAAATATTATACTTCTTTTACCTTCTTTATGGAGAGTCTCTCATACTTTGCGATATAGAACTACATAGGCATATTCACGATTATTGTTGATGTTGTGTTTATTGCCTTACTGTTTCAGGCTCTAGTGACTTCAGTCCATGGCAGGTCCTGATGAATTTGTCTGCATTGGAATGATTTTTTTTTAGCACTTCAACTTAACTAGTCAGCTTACTGAAGAGCCAGAAGGAACAGAGAAATAGCTAAACATCTATGCTCATTCTTTTTGTGGGTTAGCCTGAAATGTCCTTGATTGTAGGATACTCAACTACCCAGTGAAAAAAATAAAGAAATTCAAAAGACTGTTTTATGTAGTTCACTTTTGGATTATTATAGTTTTCCTTTTAAACTCCACCCACACCCACCCCCAGTTTAAATTTATTTATGTTCCATTTCATAGGAGAGGACTGTTGACTTGGGAGATTTAGGAGTGATGTTGGGTAAGATCTTTCTATTATCCATAAGAAAATCTATAGCTATATTGAAATCCATGTGTCCTAAATATAAATATTTTCTTGCTCATGTTAAATCAATTTAATTTCTAACGTGTTACGAAAGGCTAGCCTACTCTCTCTCTGTCACCCCCAGTAAGAAGAGAACAGGTGTCCCCTGCCTATACAGTATCCCTTCATATGCTTGCAGTACATGATCATTTCTTTGAAGACGTTTTCAATCTCTAGTACTTCAGGGATTCCCAATTCCCCAAAGTGATTATGATTAAAGTAGTCTTGCTACTCTGGTGAAATTGTGCTTTCTCATGTGGTCATCCTAACCAAATGAAAATGTTTGCTTTTTTTTTTCCTGGAGACATCACATCATAAATGCCACAGATGCTTTTGAATCAATTAATGGGGAGAAGGGGGGAAGTGTTACAGGCTGCATAATGGGTGAGAGTCAAACTGGTCTCCAAAAGAACATCCTGTGAAGGTAAAGTAAAAAGAAAGTGAAATTACATAAACCTGATATGAAAATGAAGGGCGGAGACTTTGAAAACATGTCTGTGAGTTTGCTAAAAATGATAATTTCTCTGTAGCTTCTTCATATAACTGGAAGACTTAGCTAAAGCTCAACATTGACTAAACACAGATATAAGCTGAATTCCTGAATTTGAGAGCAAAGAGAGACCAAAAGTATTAGGAAAAAAAAGCAGTGTTCAAATATCATACAATTAATAATGAGAATTGTTGAGGTACTGAATAAATTTGAAGCCAGGAAGTTAATGAGGGAAGGATTCTCTGTCATGAACAAAGTGCTTCTGACTGATAAAAAGAAGACCATTAGAGCAAAACAATCCAGGAAAAGAAGAAAATACATTAGAAGGGAGAGGGGCAGGCACATCATTAAGAGCATGGAAAAGTTTTGCATGAAATGAGGATCAGGTAAAGAGCAAAGAGCAATTGGATTGTTTTATGCTGATTGTATAGTATTTAAGATGTGCCCAAGAGAATCTCGTGCTTCCCAATTCTTTTCCCCTCTTTTATAGGATTTGATACTGCGAACAATACATTCTAGAAAAAGGAATTTGATACTGAGACCAATACATTCTAGTTAAGTTTATGATTGAGTTATAATCTTAGAGCATACAGTCCTCATTTTGCCATTGATTCATGAGAGGCAGCACAGTAGAATGACAATAGTTCTGCATTTGCAATCAGAGGATCTAGTTTGAATCATAACCCTGAAACTTATGACCTACATCACATTGGGCTAGTCAGTTAACTTGCCTGGGTCCTTGTGTCCTCAACTGTTCAATGAGAGATTATATTCAATGATCTCTATGTTCCCTTCCATTTCTAAACCTGTTACTCTACAGACATTGATCAACTGTCAAACCTACTACATGTGGCACGTTATGCCAGGTTCTAGGGATGATACACAGATAAAAAAAGATGTAGTCCCTACTTTTAAAGAGCTCAATTTCTTTAATGGGAAGCAATGAGGAAACTAAATAGTGGAGGTTGTGGTATGTTGCATAATATTCAGCACAGCCAGAAGGATTTTTTTTTTTCTTATATCAAGCTTGGAGGATCCAACAATGGTATTACAGTCAATTCCTCGGAGATCTAGGGGCTTCACTAGCACATTGTAGAAGTAAATTAGAAAGGAAAGGCAATATAAATGGCAAGTTGCATTCAACCCCTAATCACCTGAAGATGGCAGCTATTTGCCCAGTAAGTATTATTATCTGAGGATACTGAATCTAAGGATGCTCTTAGCTTTTGTCATAAAGATATTTTCTTGATAAGTATCTGGGGAGTTTATACTATCACTATCTCCCAGGCACCATTTTGTTTTCTTTTGTTTTTTGTTTTTGTTCTTTTTTTTCTTCCATGTAAATATAACATATAGTTCCTAAATGCTATAAGGTTGACAATGCTTATTTCAATACTTGAAGGATGAAAGATTCCATAGCTGTACATATTACTTCCATTGACACAGATCAAACCTCTCCATGACTTAGTAAATAGCTGCTATGTTACAGCCAGAAAAAAAATCACACAGCAGCCAACTTTCTGGTGAATTATCTCTCCCAATTTAACTAGACAAGTCTTGGTACAGCTGCAATACACTTTACTACCAGCCCTGTATTTACCAGCTGATTATATAACACTCCCCCACATATATTGCATTCCAGCCAAATTGACCTATTCGCACCTTGCAATGTGTGACTTTACATCTCCCACTTCCATCTACGGAAAGTTTTCTGGTTTCACTTTTCCCCCTTGAAACATGTAGCTTCAAGGCTCAATTCAAACCTTCAAAAGGTTTTTTTTTTTTTATCCCCCCTGATTTCCCCTATTTTTGGTGTATGTTCTCCTCCCTATCATAGTGTATTTATCTTGCATATATCCTGCATGTACAGTTCTTTGGTCTTGCAGAGGTGTTAATCCCTTGACCCAAAGGTCATCACTCTGGAGTGGAACTTGAACCACATTAATGGAAAATATTAAATGAAATAAAAATTCAGTAGAATATACATAATGTTATTACTGAGTTTTTCACATTTTTAAAAAAATTTATGTTTATTTTTAGTTTATAACACTCAGTTCCACAAGTTTTTGAGTTCCAGATTTTCTTCCCTCCCTTTTCCCCCTTCCCTCTCCAAGAGGGTATGTAATCTGACATAGGTTCTACATATACCTCCACATTAAACTTATTTACACAATAATCAAGTTGTAAAGAAGAATCATAACCAATGGAACGAATCATGAGGAAGAAGAAACAAACCCAAAAAAGAAGAAAAAAGAAAAAAAAGAGAGAGAACAATTAGTTTGCTGCAATTTGCATTCAGACTCTGTAATTCCTTCTCTGGATATGGATATCTTTTCCCATTATGAGTCTTTTGGAGTTGTCCTTGAACCTTCTATTGCTAAGAAGAACCAAGTCCATCAAAGTTAGTGACCACAGATACTGTGTGTCTATAATTGTATATAATGTTATACTGGTGCTGCTCCCTTCACTCAACATCAGATCACATAGGTCTTTCCAGGTTATTGTGAAGTCCATTTGCTCCCTATTTCTCATAGCACAATAGTATTCTATTACATTCAAATACCACAATTTGTTTAGTCATTCCCGAATTGATGAGCATCCCTTTGATTTTCAATTCCTTGCCTCCACAAAAAGAGCTGCTATCAATACTTTTGGTACATACAGGTCCATTTCCCACTTGTGTGATGTCTTTGGGATATAGCCCTAGAAGTGGTATTGCTGGGTCAAAGGGTATGTGTGTCTTTATAGCCCTTTGGGCTATAAATTGCTTTCCAGAATGGCTGGATCAGTTCACAACTCCACCAACAATGTAACAGTGTTCCAATATTCCCACATCTGCTCCAGCATTTATGATTTTCCTGTTTTGTCATGTTGGCCAATCTGACAGGACTATTGGTTTTCTAAGTCAACTTTTACAGCCTGCAGGAATACTTATGTAGGATTTAGGAACCCCTGTTTTTCTTCAAGTTTGATACCACTGACCTAGGGCACTGAAAGATTAAGTGTCTTGCCCATGGTCATATAGCTATATGTTTTAGAGGCAGGACTTGAACCCAGATTGCCTGGCTCCAAGGCCAGCTTTCTAAGTACTATGCCATACTGCCTCTCATATAAATTTCTATCATTATCATCCTCATCTTCATCATCAACGTCATCATCATCTCTTAAACAAGGAGTTTGGACTAGATCAAGAATTCTTGACTTTTCTGTGCCGTAGACAATTTTGCCAGTCTAATGAGGCCTATGGACCCCTTCTCAGAATAAAATTTTGAAATAAA